>NC_007144.1:147500-150000 GCF_000004075.3 Cucumis sativus | reverse complement strand
GAAATGATTCATCGAAATAATGAGTCACCATCGATATCGACACATCTGAGATCGCCAAATGTTCGGGAGTTCCTCTATTCAATCCTTTTCCTTCTTCTTATTGCTGTATATCTCGTTCGTACACATCTTCTCTTTGTTTCTCGAGCCTATAGTGAGTTACAGACAGAGTTCGAAAAGGTCAAATCTTTGATGATTCCATCATACATGATTGAGTTGCGAAAACTTCTGGATAGGTATCCCACATATGAACGGAATTCTTTCTGGTTAAAGAATCTCTTTCTAGTTGCTCTGGAACAATTAGGAGATTCTCTAGAAGAAATATGGGGTTCTGCTTCTGGTGGCGGTCCCGCTTATGGGGTCAAATCAATACGTTCGAAGAAGAAAGATTGGAATATCAATCTCATCAATCTCATAAGTATCATACCAAATCCCATCAATCGAATCGCTTTTTCGAGAAATACGAGACATCTAAGTCATACAAGTAAAGAGATATATTCATTGATAAGAAAAAATGTGAACGGTGATTGGATTGATGATAAAATCCAATCCTGGGTCTGGAACAGTGATTCGATTGATGATAAAGAAAGAGAATTCTTGGTTCAGTTCTCCACCTTAACGACAGAAAAAAGGATTGATCAAATTCTATTGAGTCTGACTCATAGTGATCATTTATCAAAGAATGACTCTGGTTATCAAATGATTGAACAACCGGGAGTAATTTACTTACGATACTTAGTTGACATTCAGAAAAAGTATCTAATGAATTATAAGTTCAATACATCCTGTTTAGCAGAAAGACGGACATTCCTTGCTCATTATCAGACAATCACTCATTCACAAACCTCGTGTGGGGCTAATAGTTTTCATTTCCCATCTCATGGAAAACTCTTTTCGCTCCGCTTAGCCCTCTCCCCGGGTATTTTAGTGATAGGTTCTATAGGAACTGGACGATCCTATTTGGTCAAATACCTAGCGACAAACTCCTATCTTCCTTTCATTACAGTATTTCTGAACAAGTTCCGGGATAACAAGCCTAAGTTTATTGATGATAGTGACGATGATAGTGACGATATTGATGATAGTGGCGATATTGATGATAGTGACGATATCGACCGTGACCTTGATATTGATACGGAGCTGGAGCTTCTAACTATGATGAATGCGCTAACTATGGAGATGAAGCTGGAAATAGACCAATTTTATATCACCCTTCAATTCGAATTAATAAAAGCAATGTCTCCTTGCATAATATGGATTCCAAACATTCATGATCTGTATGTGAATAAGTCGAGTCACTTATACTTTGGTCTATTAGTGAACTATCTCTACAGGGATTTTGAAAGATGTTCCACTACAAATATTCTTGTTATTGCTTCGACCCATATTCCCCAAAAAGTGGATCCCGCTCTAATAGCTCCGAATAAATTGAATACATGCATTAAAATACGAAGGCTTCTTATTCCACAACAACGAAAGCACTTTTTCACTCTTTCATATACTAGGGGATTTCACTTGGAAAAGAAAATGTTCCATACTAATGGATTCGGTTCCATAACCATGGGTTCCAATGTACGAGATCTTGTAGCACTTACCAATGAGGCCCTATCGATTAGTATTACGCAGAGGAAATCAATTATAGACACTAATATAATTAGATCTGCTCTTCATAGACAAACTTGGGATTTGCGATCCCAGGTAAGATCAGTTCAGGATCATGGGATCCTTTTCTATCAGATAGGAAGGGCTCTTGCACAAAATGTACTTCTAAGTAATTGCTCCATAGATCCTATATCTATCTATATGAAGAAGAAATCATGTAACGAAGGGGGTTCTTATTTGTACAACTGGTACTTCGAACTTGAAACGAGCATGAAGAAATTAACGATACTTCTTTATCTTTTGAATTGTTCTGCCGGATCGGTCGTTCAAGACCTTTGGTCTCTATCCGGACCCGATGAAAAAAATGGGATCACTTCTTATGTACTCGTTGAGAATGATTCTCATCTAGTTCATGGCCTATTAGAAGTAGAAGGCGCTCTGTTTGGATCCTCATGGACAGAAAAAGATTGCAGTCGATTTGATAATGATCGAGTGACATTGCTTCTTCGGCCCGAACCCAGGAATCCCTTAGATATGATACAAAATGGATCTTCTTCTATCGTTGATCAGATATTTCTCTATCAAAAATACGAATCGAAGTTTGAAGAAGGGGAAGGAGTCCTCGACCCGCAACAGATAGAGGAGGATTTATTCAATCACATAGTTTGGGCTCCTAGAATATGGAGCCCTTGGGGCTTTCTATTTGATTGTATCGAAAGGCCCAATGAATTGGGAGTTCCCTATTGGGCTAGGTCATTTCGGGGCAAGCGGATCATTTATGATGAAGAGGATGAGCTTCAAGAGAATGATTCGGAGTTCTTGCAGAGTGGAACCGTGCAGTACCAGACACGAGATAGCTCTTCCAAAGAACAAGGCTTTTTTCTAATAAACCAATTCATTT
>NC_007144.1:112500-130000 GCF_000004075.3 Cucumis sativus | reverse complement strand
ATATCCACCTAGTGTAGCAACTTTTTTCGAACTGATAGAAAAAAAGATATCTTTGTTTTCAACAGAAAAACTTTTTTATGATGAATTCGATAATCCTTGGAAGTCTTTGAATGAACAAAAAAAAAGAATTTTAAACAAAATAGTTATAACTAGAATTCTACTTCTCGATAAGGGATCCCCAACTCTAGTTGGAGATGTACTGCAAAAAAGGACTCAATTATGTATATGTAATGATGAAACTAAAAAAGAATATTTACCAAAAATATATGATCCGTTCTTGAGTGGTCCTTACCGGAGACGAATCAATTTACTTTTAGGATTCTCAATGCTAAATGAAACTTCTAGAAAAAATGATAGTGAGAACATTTGGACAAATAAGATTCATGCTATCATTCGTAATAATAACAACGGTTTCTTCGATGGAGTTACAATTCCTTACAAGGCTAACGCAAGTGATCAAAACTCGATTGACCTAACAGAAATCAGTAAAAAAGTTCCTCGCTGGTCATACAAGTTAATCAAGGAGATAGAACAAGTGTACGACATAACCGATGGAGAGCTCGTGTTAGATTATCAAATTCGTTCAAGAAAATGCAAACGCGTAGTAATTTTAAGTGACCTTAACAAAATTAAGAAGATTTCTACTTCTACTCCTACTTCTACTCCTACTTCTACTCCTACTTCTACTTCTACTCCTACTTCTACTCCTACTTCTACTCCTACTTCTACTCCTACTTCTACTTCTACTTCTACTCCTGCTTCTATTCCTGCTTCGACTTCGACTTCTATTCCTGCTTCGACTTCGACTTCGACTTCAACTTCTATTCCTGCTTCGACTTCGACTTCAACTTTTATTCCTGCTTCGACTTCAACTTCTATTCCTGCTTCGACTTCGACTTCGACTTCAACTTCAACTTCTATTCCTGCTTCGACTTCGACTTCGACTAATGAGATTAAGTCGAAGGACGAACCAAAGGACGAACCAATGGAACAGGCTATTATACGCTATGCCAAGCAATGGGATTTTCGTCGAGAGATAATCAAAGGCTCTATGCGTGCTCAACGACGTAAAATGGGTATGTATCAACTGTTTCAAGGTGCAAATTCTTATCTTTTCTTGGGCAGACACAATTTTTTTTTTTCTGATTTTTGTATTTATATTCCTAGACTAATGGAAAAACTTGATAGACTTCGGATACGGACAAACACAGAATTGCCTATTTCGAATAATGGAGAAGAAAAGACAAGGGAAGATCTGAAAAACGAAAAAAATCAAGAATCGATAAATCTGAAGGAAGAAAAACATATACAAATAGCAGAACTCTGGGAGAGCATACGATTTGGTCAACTAGTAAGAGGTTCTCTGTTAATAACTCAAGCATTTTTGAGAAAATATATTATCTTACCCTCAGTGATAATAGCTGCCAACCTTACCCGTATACTATTATTGTCACCTCCTCACTTTTTTGAGGATTTTAAAAATTGGAAAAAAGAAATATATGTAAAGTGCACATATAATGCTATTCCATTAGCAGAAAACGAATTTCCCCAAAATTGGTTAACAGACGGTATTCAAATAAAGATCTTATTTCCTTTTCGTCTGCAATCGTGGCACAGATCAAAAAAGATAGAAAAAAAGGATTTTTGTTTTTTAACAGTTTTTGGAACGGAAACTGAACAGCCTTTTGGGTCTGCCGAAAACCCATTCTTGTTTTTTAAATCCGACTTAATAGAGTTAAGAGAGTTCATAAAAAAAAAAAAACAACAATTAAAAAAATGGAGAACGAAGTATTTTCGAATATTTTTACGTTTAAGAAAAAAGGTTTTTAGAAAAATTAATATTGCAAAAGAAAAATGGGTCATCAAACCCATTTTATTTATAAAAAAAAGACTAAGAGAATTCTGGCAAAGAAACCCAATTCTATTATTGCAATTGAAAGAAATATACAAGTTGACTGAAGCTAAAAAAGAAAACAATTCAATAATAAGTAATGGAATGATCCAAAGCTCGTCTGGGTCTATAGATTCGATAATTTTGTCATTGAGAGAACGAAAGATGAAAGAGTTGACTGATAGAATAAACACCATGCTAAAAATAATTGAAAAAATGAAAAAAGACAGGCAAAAAGAGTTGCTAAATACAAAAATAAATATTAGTCCTAACAAAATGAGTTATTATGATAAAATATTTGAATCTCAGAAAAATATTTTAAAGATATTAAAAAAAAGAAATGTACGATTTATTCGTAAATCGTATAAGTTTCTAAAATTTTTTGTTCAAAACATATACATAGATATCTTTCAAGGTATCATTAATATGTCGAGGATTAATGGCCAAGATTCAAAAATTACAAAATCCTTTTTCAATAATGAAGCAAATCAAGAAAGAATTGATAAACCAAATCAAAGTATAATTATTTCAACTATCAAAAAGTTACTTTCGAATATTACTAATAAGAATGTAAAGAATCAGAATCTAAAGATGTTTTGGGACGTATCATACTTGTCGCAAGCATATTTATTTTACAAATTATCACAAACAAAAATTATTAACTTATCTAAGTTAAGACCTGTCTTTCAATATCACGGAACATCTCGTTTTCTTAAGAATGAAACACAGGATTATTTTGTTGAAGTTGTTGGAGCACACGAAATATTACATTCCGATCTAAAACAAAAGAAACAAAAGAATCTTGAAAATTCTGGAATGATAAATCCATGGAAAAACTGGTTACGGGGTCATTATAACTTCGATTTATATCCGATTAGATGGTCAAAATTACTCTCCCAAAAATGGCGAAATAGAGTCAAGCAAGATCGTAAAAATAAAGATTTTAACCAATGTGATTCATATGAAAAAAAAGGATTAATTGATTACAAAAAACAAAATCCTTTTGAAACACACTACTCATTACCGACTAAAAAAAAAAAAAAATATATATATGATTCTTTATCATATAAATCTATTAATTATGAAGATAATAAAGATTCATATATTTATGAATTACCAGTACAAGTAAAAAATAATCAAGAAAGTTGTTATAAGTACAACAAGGATAAATGCAAATTTTTTGATATACTGACTGATCTCCCTATCGATAAATATCTAGTGAAAAATAATTATCCAGTGAAAGCTAATATTAGAGGTCTGGAAAAAACTATGGATAGAAAATATTTTGATTGGAGAATGCTGCATTTTTCTATTAAAAATAAGGGCGATATACGAGTCTGGAGACATAATGAGTCTGACACGAACAGTAAAAAAAATACTCAAAATGGGGTTAAGAATTTTGAACTAATTCAAAAAATAAATAAGAAAATAATTAGAAAAATAAAAAAGAAAGAATTGTTTTATCTCACAATTAATCAAGATAAAAAAAGCAACCCATCCAACAATAAAAAACAAATCTTTTTTGATTGGATGAGAATGAGTGAAAAAAAAATAAGTCGTTACAGATCGAATTCGAACCCTAAGTGGTTCTTTCCAAAATTTTTGATACTTTATAATGCATATAAGATTAAGCCATGGATGATACCAATCAAATCACTTCTTTTCGATTTGAATGAAAATGAAATTTTTAGTAAAAAAAAACTCATTGAAAAGAAAAATGGAAATAAAGCAAAAAAAGAATCTGTGGCCAAAGAGGGTGTTGACTCAGTTCTCTCAAACCACACAAAAAATCTTCAAAAAGATTCTGCGGGAGCAGATGTGAAAAAAGGTATAAAGAAAAAGCAATCCAAGAAAAAGATCGAAGGGAAGCTTGGTGTACTCCGAACAGGCCATTTTCGTTTTCAATTGAACTGGCCTAATCCCGAAATAAGTAAAAGCCTTTTCATGAACCTCAACGGATTTTCTTTCATGCTTAGACGGCTAGATCTCAAAAAACTTAGTCTAGCCGCTATTCGCAATAACGAATTCAGTCTGGAGTTCCTGCTACCTCCGTCGGACGATATAACTTTTCACGAGTTACTTGAAAAGGGAATATTTATTATCGAACCCGTTCGTCTGTCTCTAAAAAATGATGGAAAATTTATTATGTCTCAAACCATAGGTATTTCATTAGTTCAGAAGAATAAGTACCAATTGAATCAAAGATATCAAGAAAAAGGCTATCCTTATAAGAGGAGTTTTGCTGAATCCATTGCAATACATCAAAAAAGGACTGAAAATAGAACCAGCAATCATTATGATTTGCTTGTTCCGGAAAATATCTTATCCCCTAGAGGTCGGAGAGAGTTTAGAATTCTAATTTGTTTCAATTCTGGGAATAAAAATGATATCCATAGAAATACAGCATTTGACGATGGAAATAAGGTGAAAACAGATGATCAAGTTTTGGATAAAAGAAGCAAACATCTTGATAGATATCAAAATCAACTAAAAAATTTAAAGTTATTTCTTTGGCCCAATTATCGATTAGAAAATCTAGCTTGTATGAATCGTTATTGGTTTGATACCAATAATAGCAGTCGTTTTAGTATGCTAAGGATCCATATGTATCCACAATTGAAAATTCGTTAATGCTACATTTTTGCTATATTGCCCGTACCATATATGGTATATGAGGACAAAGAAATACACATATGGCACTCTCTTAGATTCTGATAGACGATATTAATTCAATGACGTATCTATTCGATTTAGAAATGAATCCAGAAAATATTCTTATTTCATTTTAAATTCAAATTTGCAGTCTAAATATTTTTTGTGCATGCAGAAATATACCAGACTTTTGTATACCTATCTAAATACAATTTTCAAAAATTGAATTGCTAAATTTTATAAAAAAAAAAAAAAGAAATTCTTAATCAAAGTAAGATTATTGTGTATATCAAATTAAAATGAGTAACATTATTATTACTGATCACTAATAATTTATAAAAAAAATAAAAAAAGGAGGCTAAGGAGATTTCATTTTATGGTAAAAAATTCATTCAGCTCAGTTATTTCGCAAGAAGAAAAAAAAGAAAATGGAGGATCCGTTGAATTTCAAGTAGTCAGTTTCACCAATAAGATACGAAGACTTACTTCACATTTGGAATTGCACAAAAAAGACTATTTATCTCAAAGAGGTCTACGTAAAATTCTCGGAAAACGCCAACGATTACTTTCTTATTTATCAAAGAAAAATAAAATGCGTTATAAAGAATTAATTAATCAATTGGATATTCGGGAGTCAAAAACTCAGTAATTTGAAAAGTAATTTTGAATTATTTGATTTATTAGATCTTGAATTTTTATGAACTTATTTTCATTTTCAGCAATTCATGGAAAGATGAATCGAGGAAAAACTTATGAATGGACCAGCTACAAGAAAAGACCTCATGATAGTCAATATGGGACCTCACCACCCCTCAATGCACGGTGTTCTTCGACTCATCCTTACTTTGGATGGTGAAGATGTTATTGACTGTGAACCAATATTGGGTTATTTACACAGGGGGATGGAAAAAATTGCAGAAAACCGAACAATTATACAATATCTACCTTATGTAACACGTTGGGATTATTTAGCTACTATGTTTACAGAAGCAATAACCGTAAATGGTCCAGAACAGTTGGGAAATATTCAAGTCCCTAAAAGAGCCAGCTATATCAGAGTAATTATGTTGGAGTTGAGTCGTATAGCTTCTCATCTGTTATGGCTTGGCCCTTTTATGGCGGATATTGGCGCACAGACTCCCTTCTTCTATATTTTCAGAGAACGAGAATTAGTATATGATCTATTCGAAGCAGCTACCGGTATGAGAATGATGCATAATTTTTTTCGTATCGGGGGAGTCGCGGCTGATTTACCTCATGGATGGATAGATAAATGTTTGGATTTCTGCGATTATTTTTTGACAGCGGTTGCTGAATATCAAAAACTTATTACACAAAATCCTATTTTTTTAGAACGAGTTGAGGGAGTAGGTATTATTTCTGGAGAAGAGGTCATAAATTGGGGGTTATCAGGACCAATGCTGCGAGCTTCCGGAATACCATGGGATCTTCGTAAAGTTGATCGTTATGAGTGTTATGACGAATTTGATTGGGAAGTTCAGTGGCAAAAAGAAGGCGATTCATTAGCTCGTTATTTAGTCAGACTTGCTGAGATGACGGAATCCGTAAAAATTATTCAACAAGCTTTGGAAGGAATTCCAGGGGGACCTTATGAAAATTTAGAAATACGATCTTTTGATCGAGCAAGGTCTCCGGAATGGAATGACTTTGACTATCGATTCATTAGTAAAAAACCTTCGCCAACTTTTGAATTGGCGAAACAAGAACTTTATGTGAGAGTCGAAGCCCCCAAAGGGGAATTGGGCATTTTTTTGATAGGGGATCAGGGTGGTTTTCCTTGGAGATGGAAAATTCGCCCGCCGGGTTTTATCAATTTGCAAATTCTTCCTCAGTTAGTTAAAAGAATGAAATTGGCTGATATTATGACAATACTAGGTAGCATAGATATCATTATGGGAGAAGTTGATCGTTAAAATGATAATTGATACATCACAGTCCCAGATATCCATTCTTTTCGAGATGGATTCTAAAGATTCTATGAATCTATGGTACTGTCCCTATGTGGACTACTGTATTGGAATCACCATAGGCGTACTAGTAATTGTATGGTTAGAAAGAGAAATATCCGCAGGAATACAACAACGGATTGGACCTGAATATGCTGGTCCTTTGGGAGTTCTTCAAGCTTTAGCAGATGGTACAAAACTACTTTTTAAAGAAAATTTGCTTCCATCTAGAGGTGATACTCGTTTATTCAGTATCGGACCATCCATAGCAGTCATATCAATTTTACTAAGCTATTCAGTAATTCCTTTTGGTTATCGCCTTGTTTTAGCCGATCTCCCTATCGGTGTTTTTTTATGGATTGCCATTTCAAGTGTTGCTCCCATCGGACTTCTTATGTCAGGATATGGATCCAATAATAAATATTCCTTCTTAGGTGGTCTACGAGCTGCTGCTCAATCAATTAGTTATGAAATACCATTAACTCTATGTGTATTATCAATATCTCTACGTGTGATTCGTTGAGACATAAACTTCTCCCACTTTTTTTCGAGAAAAGGGTTGAAATGCAGTTGAAAAGATATCCTCATTTTTATATTTATTATTTGGATTAATGAACTAAATCAGATAGTTATATGAGTGAAAGAAAACAGCTTATATAAATAAAAATTAGCAGTCAAAATATTGAGTCTCATTTTCTATGTATAAGAGTTAAGCAGAAAAAAATATAGGCGCAAGAGAGCCCCAAGATTGGGTCTATCCTGTCTTGAAGCGGACTCAAAAGATCAACCGGTTTGAGTTTTCACTATTATCTCTATGTACTACCATATGTGTATTACCATAACACAGCCGATTGAGCAAAAATGAGTGGATGGTTAGAAACACCAAGATATACAAAGGATTAGTAATGGAGATTTTCAAAATTATCCAAAAGAGAGAGAAGGACATTTTTGAAAAAATGCATAATATAAAACGAATACGAATTGGGGCTTTAAGTTTGTAGAAATGATCAGGCAGTACTCCCCACTATTCCGATCCAGAGTATACGCCTATCCACCCATTAAATAAATGACTATCCGAAACGAAATAATCCCTTATTTAGTAAGTACCCTTTTTCTCAGAAAGAAGAATAGGAACGAAAAAAAATGGAAAGAATCCAATTACAACAAAAAAGAGATATTTTTTATTGTTTCTTATCTCCATTACTATATGCATTTCTTTGCTATCTCCCTATTCAGAGAGATAGAATTCATGTCCGAATTCATGAACTAATGGAATAGCCAATTTTTTTTTTTTTTTCGTAATTGAAAACGATGGGTTATTGATATTTATAATAATATTGATATTTATAATAAATAGTATTTTAGTGAAGAATTAAGTTATTACTCAACAAAGAAATTTTTTTTTAAGGATGAGATCATTCAGAAGTAACTTTTTCTTTATTATTATAACAGACAGAATTCTATTGGGTTAATTGGGGAACACGATAGATTTATTTATAGTATCTACAAAAAAAGACATAGCAAGATAAACAATCCCGATACGCTCCTTAGATTTATTTAAGGCCCTCAAGGAGCCGTATGAGGTGAAAATCTCATGTACGGTTCTGTAATAGCGATGAGAACAGTGATGTTATTACCGACTATGATTATCTAACAGTTCGAGTACCGTTGATATAGTTGAGGCTCAATCAAAATATGGTTTTTGGGGTTGGAATTTGTGGCGTCAACCTATAGGGTTTGTTATTTTTCTAATTTCTTCCTTAGCAGAATGCGAGAGATTACCTTTTGATTTACCAGAAGCAGAAGAAGAATTAGTAGCGGGTTATCAAACTGAGTATTCGGGTATAAAATTTGGTTTATTTTATGTTGCTTCCTATCTAAATCTATTAGTTTCTTCGTTATTTGTAACTGTTCTTTACTTGGGTGGTTGGGATATCTCTATTCCATACATATTAGGTTATGAACTTTTTGAAATAAATAAAGTGTATGAAGTCTTTGGAATGACAATTAGTATCTTTATTACATTAGCGAAAACTTATTTGTTCTTGTTCATTTCTATAGCAACAAGATGGACTTTACCCCGACTAAGAATAGATCAACTATTAAATCTCGGATGGAAATTTCTTTTACCTATATCTCTCGGTAATCTATTATTAACAACTTCTTTTCAACTTTTTTCACTGTAAAGGAATACCATATTCTATATTCACGACTTGCTCAAACAAGAGAAAGAAACAAACATAAAATTCTTTAGAGATATTCCAATATGTTCCCTATGGTAACTGGGTTCATGAATTATGGTCAACAAACAGTACGAGCTGCAAGGTACATTGGTCAGGGTTTCGTGATTACTTTATCCCATGCAAATCGTTTGCCTGTAACTATTCAATATCCTTACGAAAAATTAATAGCATCGGAGCGTTTCCGCGGTCGAATCCATTTTGAATTCGATAAATGCATTGCTTGTGAAGCATGTGTTCGTGTATGTCCTATAGATCTCCCCGTTGTTGATTGGAAATTGGAAACGGATATTCGAAAGAAACGATTGCTTAATTACAGTATTGATTTCGGGATCTGTATATTTTGTGGTAACTGCGTTGAATATTGTCCAACAAATTGTTTATCAATGACTGAAGAATATGAACTTTCTACTTATGATCGTCACGAATTGAATTATAATCAAATTTCTTTGGGTCGTTTACCGATGTCAGTAGTTGATGATTATACAATTAGAACAATTTTGAATTAGAATTTGCCTCAAATTTAAGTTTAAAATAAGTAAATCTGTTGATTAAAGAGTAATTGGAAATTACTAAGGTTCCGTTTTGATCTAAAGAAATGAGGTTTCTTTCGTTTTGTTTGTTTGGTCACTACCTACAACTCCAAACTATTGATTCATGAGAATTGCAGCTTAATTTAGATTGAAACTATATATTTCGAAATATATAGTTTCAATCTACTCTACTCTTTCAGATCAAGACTAAGATTAATACAATAACTGTACCTACATTAATTCACACCCCTTAAGATTTAATTAGGAATTGATTATACATTTTTTTTCCTGGTCAGATCAATAAGGTCATGAAAAACATTTAGATTTATTTATCTCTTTTTTTACCACATATAATGGATTTGCCTGGACCGATACATGATTTTCTTGTAGTCTTGTGGGGATCAGGTCTTATATTAGGAAGTATGGGAGTACTATTATTTAACAACTCCATTTATTCTGCTTTTTCGTTGGGACTGGTTCTTGTTTCTATATCCTTATTCTATATTCTAGCAAACGCCCAGTTTGTAGCTGCTGCGCAACTCCTTATTTACGTGGGAGCTATAAATGTTTTAATCATATTTGCTGTGATGTTCATGAAGGGTTCAGAATATTCCAAAGATTTTAATCTTTGGACCGTTGGGAATGGAGTTACTTTTCTGGTTTGTACAAGTATTTTTGTTTCACTAATGACTACTATTGTGGATACGTCATGGTATGGTATTATTTGGACTACACGATCAAATCAGATTCTAGAGCAAGATTTAATAAGTAATAGTCAACAAATTGGAATTTATTTATCAACATATTTTTTTCTTCCATTTGAACTCATTTCGATCATTCTTTTAGCTGCTTTGATCGGCGCAATTGCCGTGGCTCGCCAGTAATAAATCTTTAGTTAGAAATAGCATAAATTAAACTTTGTTCTATGTTATCACACACATTCCCCTTCAATTCTATATTGAAGAATTTTTCGGTCTAAACTCAAAATTCTTTTATTCGATCGATTAACAATATATTCCCTTGTTCTGTACTTTTTTTGTCAATTGAATTGAATCTATTACATTTTTGTTCATATTGAAATGAATCGGAATTGATAAGGAGTTGATCAATCATGCTCGAACATGTACTTATTATAAGTGCCTATTTATTTTCTATCGGTATCTATGGATTGATCACGAGCCGAAATATGGTTAGGGCCCTTATGTGTCTTGAGCTTATACTGAATGCAGTTAATATGAATTTCGTAACATTTTCTGATTTTTTTGATAGTCGCCAATTAAAAGGGAATATTTTCTCAATTTTTGTTATAGCTATTGCAGCCGCTGAAGCAGCTATTGGCCCAGCTATTCTTTCGTCAACTTATCGTAACAGAAAATCAACTCGTATCAATCAATCGAATTTGTTGAATAAGTAGTATTTATTTATTTATTTATGAGATAAATTATTATATTCATCAAGTAAAATTATCTGTATCATACGTAATCCATTATAATGTTTACGAAAACGTAAAAATTCAAAGTATCTTGGTCCTATCGCATGAGTTAATCTGAAAGTAGATTTATTATCAAAATTCTGATAAATTATTGACTCATCTGGTATCTAAATATATAATTCATTTACAAATTTACTCGATCCGAAAATTTCTAGGTCTTAAAAAAAATTATAGATCCAATGTCACATTCAGTAAAGATTTATGATACATGTATAGGGTGTACTCAATGTGTCCGAGCTTGCCCCACAGATGTATTAGAAATGATACCTTGGGGCGGATGTAAAGCTAAGCAAATAGCTTCGGCTCCACGAACGGAAGACTGTGTTGGTTGTAAGAGATGTGAATCTGCCTGTCCGACGGATTTCTTGAGTGTTCGCGTTTATTTATGGCATGAAACAACTCGAAGCATGGGTCTAGCTTATTGATACGTCCTCTAAAAGCCCCCTTGAATACATTTGATTTCTTTTTTACCGACAAAAACTCGTGCTCGAAAATAAATATACATATATATATTTTTTTTTATTTCATTTTCGAACATGGGTTTTTTTAGTCCAAGTGTATCTTGTTTTTACTACGAATTATTTTCCTTGGTTAACAACAGTTGTAGTTTTTCCAATATTTGCGGGTTTATTACTTTTCTTTTTCCCTCATAGAGGAAATAAAGTAATGAGATGGTATACTATATGTATCTGTGTACTCGAGCTGCTTCTAACAACCTATGCGTTTTGTTATCATTTCGAATTAGACGATCCATTAATCCAATTGATGGAGGATTATAAATGGATCCCTTTTTTGGATTTTTACTGGGAGATTGGAATCGATGGACTTTCCATAGGACCCATTTTACTGACGGGGTTTATCACCACTTTAGCTACTTTAGCGGCTTGGCCAGTTACTCGAGATTCCCGATTATTCTATTTTCTAATGTTAGCAATGTATAGCGGTCAAATAGGATCATTTTCTGCTCGAGACCTCTTACTATTTTTTATCATGTGGGAGTTCGAATTAATTCCCGTTTATCTACTTCTATCGATGTGGGGCGGAAAGAAACGGTTGTATTCAGCTACAAAGTTTATTTTGTACACTGCGGGAGGTTCCATTTTTTTGTTAATGGGAGTTCTGGGTATCGGTTTATATGGTTCTAATGAACCAACTTTAAATTTTGAAACATCAGCTAATCAATCGTATCCTATAGCACTGGAAATACTATTCTATATCGGATTTCTTATTGCTTTTGCTGTCAAATCACCGATTATACCCTTACATACATGGTTACCAGATACCCACGGAGAGGCACATTACAGTACTTGTATGCTTCTATCCGGAATCTTATTAGAAATGGGAGCATATGGATTGGTTCGGATCAATATGGAATTATTACCCCACGCCCATTCTATCTTTTCACCCTGGTTGATCATAGTAGGCATAATTCAAATAATCTATGCAGCTTCAACATCTTCGGGTCAACGCAATTTAAAAAAAAGAATAGCTTATTCCTCCGTCTCTCATATGGGTTTCATAATTATAGGAATTGGTTCTATAAGCGATACGGGACTGAATGGAGCTATTTTACAAATAATCTCTCATGGATTTATTGGCGCTGCGCTTTTTTTCTTAGCGGGAACAAGTTATGATAGAATACGTCTGGTTTATCTTGATGAAATGGGAGGACTGGCTATCCCAATTCCAAAAATATTTACGACTTTCAATATCTTATCGATGGCTTCCCTTGCATTGCCCGGTATGAGCGGTTTTGTTGCAGAATTAATAGTCTTTTTTGGAATAATTACCAGCCAAAAATATCTTTTAATGACAAAAATGGTAATTACTTTGGTAATGGCAATTGGAATTATATTAACTCCCATTTATTTATTATCTATGTTACGCCAGATGTTCTATGGATATAAGCTTTTTAATGCTAAAAATTCTTATTTTTTTGATTCGGGACCACGAGAATTGTTTGTTGCGATCTCTATCCTTATACCTGTCATAGGTATTGGTATTTATCCAGATTTTGTTTTCTCATTATCAGTTGACAAGGTCGAAGCTATTTTATCTAATTATTTTGCTAGATAGTTTTCATAAAAAAATGAAACAGCAATACTATAATAATTTTTTTTAATCGTTCGTTGCACAATAAAAAAAAGAAGTCTTTTTTCTTAAGTTAAATAAAAAAATGAATTGGACTTCCTCATACATTTGGCTTTTGTGAGAACCATTTGAATCACAGTTTTCTAGTCTATACCCTCTCATGTTTGTGGTCGTCAGGCCCTTTCTTGAATGAATTCAATTAGATGTTAATGTAAACGGACCATAACTATGTAGCCCTATCCCTAATAGATTGACCCCAAAATAGCATATCCAAATTATAAGAAAACCCATAGAGGCCACAATTGCGGAATTTACACCTTCAAAATTTTTATTTGTTCGCGTATGTAAATAAATTGCGAATATCGTCCAAGTAATAAATGCCCAAGTTTCCTTTGGGTCCCAATTCCAATACGATCCCCAGGTCTCATTAGCCCATACTGCCCCTGAAAGAATACCTATGCTTAAAAAGATAAACCCTAGACTAATAATACGACAACTCCAATGATCTAATTGTTGAATCAGTTGAGACTTATAATAATTCTTCGAAGAAAAAAAGGAAGTGTTTCTTACAAAATAGTTCCCTTCGTTGATGGATTGGATCTCATTAAAGGAAAATAACGCATTTAATAAATTATTGTTTTTACAAAAAATTCTTATAGCTTTTTGAAAGGTAATCACTATAAGAGCTACTGAAAATAATGATCCACATAAAAGAGCGGCATAACCTAATACCATCATACTTACGTGCATCATTAACCAATGAGATTGGAGAGCGGGAACTAATAGTGGGGATGGATGCATTTCAGTTAAAAAACCTGAAGTAGCAAAACCTTGTGTAAAAATAGTACTGGCGCGGTTATTGCGCTTACACTTAATGGTTTTTATATTTTTAAAATACGTAAATAGATGAATAATGGAGAAAGCCCATGAAAGAAATAGTAATGATTCATATAAATCACTTAATGGTAAATGCCTCAAATAAATCCAACGAGTAACTAATAATCCTGTTATACAGAAAAAAGTAGCTATCATGCCCTTTTCTGACGAAACATAGAGTCCTACGGTTTCATTGATTAATAAGGTTATTAACTGAATTGTAATGACAATTGAAATGACCGAAAAAGATATATGAGTTAATATATGCTCAAAAGTTGAAAATATCATAAAAAAAAAAAAATTGAAAGGTCCCTCAATTCAATTATTTGAATTAATATCTGGGACTTGAATTTATTATATTATAGAACTTTTTTTTATAATTTTAAATGGCATGCCGCCACTCGGACTCGAACCGAGATGCTCTAGCACTGCTTCCTAAGAGCAGCGTGTCTACCGATTTCACCATAGCGGCTTTCTCGAAATCATAATAACCTATTATTATTCAATCGTCGAGATTGAAAAAATCGAATGAATTTTCAATTCAATGGAATATTTTTGTAAAAAATATTTATCGTGGATAAAAAACTCTTTATTTTTAAACGATAATTTCATTAAAGTAAAGGGAAAAAAATAGGAGATTTGAGCGTTTCCAATAAAAATCTTATCCGATTTCATTTATTTCAATAAGAATTTAAGGTGTCCATTTTCTTCATTTAATAATTCTTTTATAGAATTTTGCAAACCAATTTCATTATGTATTCGGTGGGATATATTCTATAATAGTAATAATGATTTCTACAAAAGAAATAAGGTAAGGGTTCATAGAATTAAAAAAAGAAGGTTTTAACTTAATCAACTAATGTCGTCGTTTCAATGTCTTATTAAATTTTTAATAAAGAGTTTCAGTTTACTTTCTATATTTCGATATTATATATAATATCGAAAATATATAATAAAATCAAAAATGAAGAAAAACTTTTTGGTTTAGTGGGGCGATGGGGATTCATATTTTCCCCATCCCGAAAATGATAAAACAAAGATATGAAAAAGAAAGGTCAACCCTTTTTATTCTTTGAACAGAAAAGTAACATTTTCTATTTTTTAATTGAGTAAACGAAAGATTTAGTCTATTTTTTTTTTTTACATAGCCTACAAAAAGGAAAAGGGATTTCATATTTATCTGCTCAAAACATTAGGGAAATTCCACTAATTGCTTTGATAAAAGAAAAAATTCTTATTTATCTTATTTAATTATTTATCTTTATTTATCTTATTTAATTATTTATCTTATTTAATATATATAAATTATAAACGAACTTTTACTAAGGTGTTTTTTGAGTCAAACCAATTCAGCTTATTCCAATCTTTCAGTATTTATTTGATTTGTCCCCCCAAAAACTTTTTGAATTACCCGTTGAAAGAGATTTTGCTGGGGAAAAAGCTTTCAGCGCTGCCCGACGCCCTTTGCTTTTCCAAATATTTTTCCGAATCCGTTTTTTTGATATAGAAGTGCGCTTTTTTGGAAGTGCCATTACAAAATTATAATTGATTATTTATTACTATAGTTGAGTGTGAAAGACATCTATTGTTCAAAATGAATTGTTCTTTACTATTTATTATCCATTTATTCTTGAAATTAGAGTATACTCCTAATATAGCTATCGAAAATTCTAAATTATTAGATTAGAAACAAAGAAAAAACAATATATATATAGTGTTATTTTGTCAAAAAACAAAAATTGTTTAATGATTCGTAGAATTTAATACAAAGAAGTCTTATTTTAATGGATCAACTTGTAGACTGTCTTTTATTTTATGATTGATACCAAAATAAAATAGTGTTTTTGGTCTAATTATTCTTTCTTGCTCTAGAGCGGGGAATTTTTGTAATGCATACTAAATAATAAAGAAAATTTGCAGTTTCTATCTTGTGAAAAAATTTGACTTAAAAGTAATGGGTGTGTTCATTAATAGTTTCAGTGGATCATCTTATTTGAACAGTTGGAACTTCGTGACTTGAAATATTTGAAGTATTTGGCAAAAAATTAAGAATGGAAGAATAAAATTCTATTTAAGTTTTGGATATTTGAATTTGTTATTAACTGATCCTTTTGAAAAGAGATAAGAGCTGGTGAATCAGAAAAATTAATTAGGAATTTAATATACTTTTTTATGGAATATACATATCAATATTCATGGATCATACCGTTCATCTCACTTCCAATTCCTATCTTAATAGGAGTGGGCCTTCTACTTTTTCCGACGGCAACCAAAAACCTTCGACGTCTGTGGTCGTTTCCGAGTATTTTATTGTTAAGTATAGTTATGATTTTTGCCGTTTATCTGTCTATTGATCAAATAAATACTAGTTATATCTATCAATATGTATGGTCTTGGACTATCAATAATGATTTTTCTTTAGAGTTGGGCTACTTCATCGATCCACTTACTTGTATTATGGCAATATTAATCACGACTGTTGGAATTATGGTTCTTATTTATAGTGACAATTATATGTCTCATGATCAAGGATATTTGAGATTTTTTGCGTATATGAGTTTGTTCAATACGTCAATGTTGGGATTAGTTACTAGTTCGAATTTGATCCAAATTTATATTTTTTGGGAATTGGGTGGAATGTGTTCTTATCTATTAATAGGTTTTTGGTTCACTCGACCTAGTGCGGCGAATGCTGGTCAAAAGGCATTTGTAACTAATCGCGTAGGGGATTTTGGTTTATTATTAGGAATTTTAGGTCTTTATTGGACAACGGCGAGTTTTGAATTTCGGGATTTATTTCAAATATTCAATAACTTGATTGATAATAATGAGGTAAATTTCTTATTTCTTACTTTGTGCGCCGTCCTATTATTTGCAGGTGCTGTTGCTAAATCTGCTCAATTTCCTCTTCATGTATGGTTACCCGATGCTATGGAGGGTCCTACCCCCATTTCGGCTCTTATACATGCTGCTACCATGGTAGCAGCGGGAATTTTTCTTGTCGCCCGGCTTCTTCCGCTTTTTATAGCAATACCTTACATCATGAATCTAATAGCTTTGATAGGTATAATAACAGTACTATTTGGAGCTACTTTAGCTCTTGCTCAAAAAGATATTAAGAGAAGTTTAGCCTATTCTACAATGTCTCAATTGGGCTATATGATGTTAGCTTTGGGTATGGGGTCATACCAGGCTGCTTTATTTCATTTGATTACTCATGCTTATTCAAAAGCATTGTTGTTTTTAGGATCGGGGTCCATTATTCACTCAATGGAATCGGTTGTTGGATATTCTCCAGATAAAAGTCAGAATATGGTTCTTATGGGTGGTTTAACAAAGCATGTGCCAATTACAAAAAATGCTTTTTTATTAGGTACCCTTTCTCTTTGTGGTGTTCCACCCCTTGCCTGCTTTTGGTCCAAAGATGAAATTCTTAATGATAGTTGGTTGTATTCACCGATTTTCGCAATAATCGCCTGTTCCACAGCAGGATTAACAGCATTTTATATGTTTCGCATTTACTTACTTACTTTTGATGGACATTTAAACCTTTATTGTAAAAACTACAGTGGAAAAACAAATAACTCCCTTTATTCAATATCATTATGGGGTAAAGAAGGATCAAAAATCATTAAAAAAAACTTCCCTTTCTTCTCATTATTAACAATGAATAATAAAGAAAGGTCTTCTTTTTGGATGAAAAAAACAATATATCCATTTAATAGTAATGTAACAAAAAAAATGCGCCCTTTTGTTAG
>NC_007144.1:60000-85000 GCF_000004075.3 Cucumis sativus | reverse complement strand
GTGCGACTCGTCGGTTTTTTTATTTTTTTAGGTGTTCGGATTAAAACCAAAAAATAAAAAAGGATCAGCCCATACATAATCTGAACTAAGAATTATAAAACTAATAACCAACTCATCGCTTCGCATTATCTGGATCTAAAAAACCAACCAGTCAAGATATGTTATATTTTTCATATCATTGTAGCAACTGAAATCTTTTTTGCATAAAAAAAAAAAAAAACAATCCGATTATGAGTTGTGAAGAAATAAAAGTATGCGGATAAATGGAAGGGTGAAAGAAAGAGAGAAAAAGAATATGAATGATATATGATTCCAATATGGAATATGTAAGGTCTATGGGTCATCTCATAAAAGGTAGTGTAATAAAGCATTAAGACTGATGAATTCATAATTAGATGAATCTGTTCATAGAACAAAAAAGCCAAGAGCCCCGAGACAATAAAGACTGAGAAGATTGACTCAAAAACAAATTTGATTACGGGCTCCATTGTAGAATTAAGACCTAACCATTAATCGAGAGGCGATGGGAACGAGGAAACCCGTGAATACATAATATTCTATTGAAAACGAATCCTAATAATTCATTGGGTAGGATGGCGGAAGGAACCCAAGACCAATCCATTTATTATGAGAGGTGGGTTCATGGGCTAACTAACCCGAGAACCAAAACACATATAAAAAGAGTAAATATTCGCCCGCGAACGTTTCAATTTTATTAGATTTCTAAATTAGGGTCGATCAAATAGAATAATAGATAAAAAAAAGAAAAGGTAAAACAAAATAAAGATTTGTTATAACCTTAATAATAAAAGAAAAAATAACAAAACGAAATTATATTATCTATAATTTTTTAGAAAACTATAATAAAAAAAAAATTATTCTATTATTCTAGAATCTATAAAGAGTTTAGTTTTCTATCAAAAGAAAAGAAGATATACAAATTTCGAATAGATTGATTAAATGAAATTTCAAAGAATCCCATAATTGAATCTATTATTCAGTAAATAGCAGTAAATACATTTATATTTTTTTTTTGAATCGTTTCATTCGCGAGGAGCTGGATGAGAAGAAACTCTCATGTCCGGTTCTGTAGTAGAGATGGAATTGACAAATAACCATCAACTATAACCCTAAAAGAACCAGATTCCGTAAACACCATAGAGGAAGAATGAAAGGAATATCTTATCGAGGCAATAGTATTTGCTTCGGGAGATACGCTATTCAGGCACTTGAACCCGCTTGGATCACATCTAGACAAATCGAAGCCGGACGAAGGGCAATGACACGAAATGCACGACGCGGTGGAAAAATATGGGTACGTATATTTCCAGACAAACCCGTTACACTAAGACCCACAGAAACACGTATGGGTTCAGGGAAAGGATCCCCCGAATATTGGGTAGCTGTTGTTAAACCAGGTAGAATACTTTATGAAATGAGTGGAGTAGCCGAAAATATAGCCAGAAAAGCTATTTCAATAGCGGCATCCAAAATGCCTATACGAACCCAATTCATTACTTCGGGATAGAAATGTAGAATCAAAGGAAAGCGATCTTTGTTTGAGATGAAAAAAAAACAATTGTAGATTTCTCTTTTTTTTTTTTTGAAAAACAATATTTCTTTTTTTTTTTACTTCGCCCTTTGCATTGAAAGAAAAGATTCCAAAATAATATGATTCAACCTCAAACCCTTTTGAATGTAGCAGATAACAGCGGAGCCCGAGAATTGATGTGTATTCGAATCATAGGGGCTAGTAATCGACGATATGCTCATATTGGTGACGTTATTGTTGCTGTAATCAAGAAAGCCGTCCCAAATACACCTTTAGAAAGATCAGAAGTGATCAGAGCTGTAATTGTACGTACTTGTAAAGAACTCAAACGAGAAAATGGTATGATAATACGATATGATGACAATGCTGCGGTTGTTATTGATCAAGAAGGAAATCCAAAAGGAACTCGAATTTTTGGTGCGATTGCCCGAGAATTGAGACAGTTAAATTTCACAAAAATAATTTCATTAGCACCTGAAGTATTATAAAATGAGACAGACCGTGAGATAGTTATACTATTTGAATGAAATTAATTAGTAGATTGTGTATCACGTATATACCTTTTCAAATTCATAACTATTTAATAAAAAAGAATGTTGATTAGATCAAAATTTTAAGTAAACAATAATTTTCGTTTATCATGGGTAAGGACACTATTGCTAACATAATAACCTCTATTCGCAATGCTGACATGAATAGAAAAGGAATGGTTCGAATACCAGCTACTAACATCACCGAAAACATTGTTAAAATACTTTTACGAGAAGGTTTTATTGAAAACGTAAGGAAACATCGGGAAAGCAACAAGGATTTTTGGGTTTTAACCCTACGACATAGAAGAAATAGGAAAGGACCATATAAAACGATTTTAAATTTAAAACGGATCAGTCGACCCGGTCTCCGAATATATTCTAACTATCAAAAAATTCCTAGAATTTTAGGAGGAATGGGCATTGTAATTCTTTCTACTTCTCGGGGTATAATGACAGACCGAGAAGCTCGACTACAGGGAATCGGCGGCGAAATTTTGTGTTATATATGGTAATCTTTATGATATTCGAATTATACACAGAACTTCCCTATTTGTAAAAAAAAAAAAAAGAAACGAGGTGGATTTGTAGTTTATAATACCACTCCCCCTTCATTAATTGATACTTTGAAAGGTGTTTCATCTGGAATGAAAGAGCAAAAAAGGATTTCTGAAAGTTTAATTACTGAATCACTTACCAATGATATGTTTTGGGTTTGTTTAGAAAACGAGGATCCAATTCTAGGTTACGTTTCAGGAAGGATTCGACATAGTTTTATCCATATACTAGGTAATAGATAGTCAAAATTTCAGTAAGTTGTTACGATTCAACCAGGACCAGAAGGCGTATAATTTATAGACTACGAAACAAAGATTCGAATGATTAGGTGAAGTAGTCTCAATATTCTTTTTTGTAGGGAGATACAATTCGAAATAGAAAATTTCAAGAAACTTATTTTCTTCCAATAAGTAGATTCGGAATTAAGGTAAGGAATAACAAATATGAAAATAAGGGCCTCCATTCGTAAAATTTGTGAAAAATGTCGCTTGATCCGTAGGCGGAGACGAATTATGGTAATTTGTTCCAATCCGAGACATAAACAAAGACAAGGATAATCTTTATAAAAAAAAAGTACCCCTAAGGGCCACCCACAATATACACATAAAAATAAATTAAAGGATCCGTTTTGACATGAAATGGATATATCCATATATCTCTGACTTAGATTTATGAGATGATAAAATATGGCAAAACCCATACCAAGAATCGGTTCACGTAGAAATGGACGTATTAGCTCACGTAAAAGTACGCGTAGAATACCAAAGGGCGTTATTCATGTTCAAGCAAGTTTCAACAATACAATTGTGACTGTTACAGATGTACGGGGTCGGGTAATTTCTTGGTCCTCCGCCGGTACGTGTGGATTCAAAGGTACAAGAAGAGGGACACCATTTGCCGCTCAAACCGCAGCAGGAAATGCTATTCGGGGAGTAGTGGATCAAGGGATGCAACGAGCCGAAGTTATGATAAAGGGCCCCGGTCTCGGAAGAGATGCAGCATTAAGAGCTATTCGGAGAAGCGGTATATTATTAAGTTTCATACGGGATGTAACCCCTATGCCACATAATGGCTGTAGGCCCCCTAAAAAACGACGTGTGTAAAAATAAACATTGAAGAGAAATTTCAAGAGAAATAAATAATTCAATGATTTGATCAAAAAATATTACTATGGTTCGAGAGAAAATCAGAGTATCGACTCGGACACTAAAGTGGAAGTGTGTTGAATCAAGAGCAGACAGTAAGCGTCTTTATTATGGACGCTTTATTCTGTCTCCACTTATGAAGGGGCAAGGGGATACTATAGGCATTGCGATGCGAAAAGCTTTGCTTGGAGAAATAGAGGGAACATGTATCACACGTGCAAAATCTGAAAAAATCCCACATGAATACTCTACCATAGTCGGTATTCAAGAATCAGTACATGAAATTTTAATGAATTTGAAAGAAATTGTATTGAGAAGTAATCTGTATGGAACTCGTGATGCGTCTATTTGTGTCAAGGGTCCTGGATGCGTAACTGCTCAAGACATCATCTTACCACCTTCGGTGGAAATCGTTGATAATACACAGCATATAGCTAACCTAATGGAACCAATTAATTTGTGTATTGAATTAAAGATCGAGAGGAATCGCGGATATCATATACAAACGCCAAATAATTTTCAAGACGCAAGTTATCCTATGGATGCTATATTCATGCCTGTTCGAAATGTTAATCATAGTATACATTCTTATGTAAATGGGAATGAAAAACAAGAGATACTTTTTCTCGAAATATGGACCAATGGAAGTTTAACTCCTAAAGAAGCACTTCATGAAGCCTCTCGGAATTTGATTGATTTATTTATTCCTTTTTTACATGCGGAAGAAGAAAAAGAAAACTTCCATTTAAAAAATAATAAAAAAAAAGTTACTTTACCCCTTTTTACTTTTCATGAGAAATTGGCGAAACTAAGGAAAAAGAAAAAAGAAATAGCATTAAAATATATTTTTATTGACCAATCAGAATTGCCTCCTAGGATCTATAATTGCCTCAAAAGGTGCAATATACATACATTATTTGACCTTTTGAATAATAGTCCAGACGAACTTATGAAAATCAAACATTTTCGCATAGAAGACGTAAAACATATATTAGACATTCTCGAAATGGAAAAGAATTTTGCATAAATTAGAAATCCATTGGATTTTTGTTGTAGAAAAACTTTATAAAAAAAAGACGAAATGAAGTTTGAATCTTTAACAGAATCCGTATACTCAAAATAAATCAAAAATTTCATTAAATATGTGTATCTAGGGGTAATTCACTTTGAAGCAACTATTCCCTAGATACACACATCGTGATATTTTATTTATTTCACAATTGAATCAATTTAAAAAAGACCTAAAGTTAGGGATTTATCAATCGGTAATGTTGCTCCAATACCCAACCAAAGGGCTACTGCGGTACCAATCAAAAAGACGGTTGTCGCTACTGGACGACGAAATGGATTTTGGAATTTATTGACATTCTCCAAAAAAGGTACAGTTAATAATCCCGCCGGTACGGAAACCATTAAAAGAACACCCAATAACTTATTTGGCACTGTACGAAGTATTTGAAATACGGGAAAGAAATACCATTCCGGCAATATTTCCAAAGGAGTTGCAAATGGATCTGCGGGTTCACCAATCATTGATGGTTCTAGAACCGCTAAGCCCACGTTACATGCAATAGTACCTAGAATGACTACTGGAAAAATATATAAAAGATCATTGGGCCATGCGGGTTCTCCGTAATAATTATGACCCATACCCTTAGCCAATTTAGCTCTTAATACAGGATCATTCAAATCTGGTTTTTTTGTTATTAGGATAGGTGAATTATTATGGATCCATCCCCCGAAGGAACCGGACATGATAATTTTTCATCATCCGGCTCGAGCACAAATCAAACGAACCAACTGGATCCAGAAAAAAAATCGATATCTTATCCAAGAATATAGAAAATAAACGAGTGACTCTAGATGATCAAGAAAAAATTTAGCAGATTCCGTTTTCAAGAGTTACAATTATCCATTGCAAGGAATTCAGTTCTTACAGATAAATGCTCAATACCCAAGTAGGCTTACAAAGTTGATAATGTTCAAGTGCTTTCTGGGTCGTCTCAAACCTTGCGATGGGGCTTTAGCCCCCAAAAATATTGATACTTTTTACATCCAAAGGATTTACTTGTTACTAATAGAGTCTAGCCTATGTTCTTCTTTAGATCCCTTGTTTCACTCCGATAGTATTATAAATCGAGTCAATGCAGAGGAAATGAATGCATTTTCATACTATTAAGTAAGTGAAATAGATAAAACATAATCTGTATTATGCCATATATATCACCTATTCTACTGGATCTTACGGAGCCTGGTCATGCATGACATGGTCAAGTCTGATCATGGAAAAGATTCTCTTCAAGCGAACCAGCCTACCCTCTGTATGGAGCTTTCGCGGTGGTTGGAATAAAGACACATTTGGTTGTGAATCCCAATGTGGCAGATAAAAAGACATATATCTTCACGGCCCAATCAATAGTTCAAGTCACACACTCCCATAATCCATTTTCTCTTCGAAGAATTCCCTTCAACTATTATTTATTATTGAAAAATAACCGAATAAAATTTCGTGGAGTTGAAGGGAAATATCCAAATACATGTCTTATTTTTCAATAATCCATATTTGCAGCAATGAAATACTCTTCTTCCCCCCCCGAGTAATCATAAATAACTAATTACAAATCTATGATTTCTAATTTCTATTCTCTATAAAGGACCAGAAATGCCTTGCTTACGTATCATTGGGAAGTGCATTAACATAAATACGGCAGTAAGAAGAGGTAATACAAAAGTGTGTAAACTATAAAAACGAGTCAAGGTAGATTGTCCCACACTAGCACTTCCGCGTAATAACTCTACCAAAGGCGACCCTATTACTGGAATAGCTTCCGGTACACCTGTTACAATTTTGACTGCCCAATAACCAATTTGGTCCCGAGGTAAGGAATAACCAGTTACACCAAAGGATGCGGTCAATACAGCCAGAACCACACCTGTAACCCAAGTCAATTCACGAGGTTTTTTAAATCCACCAGTAAGATACACGCGAAATACGTGCAGGATCATCATTAAGACCATCATACTTGCCGACCATCGATGAACTGATCGGATTAACCAACCAAAATTTGCTTCCGTCATTATATATTGAACAGAAGCAAAAGCCTCAGTAACGGTCGGACGGTAGTAAAAAGTCATAGCAAACCCGGTAGCTACTTGTACTAAAAAACAAGTAAGCGTAATTCCTCCTAGACAATAAAATATGTTGACATGAGGAGGAACGTATTTACTAGTTATATCATCCGCAATCGCCTGAATTTCAAGACGTTCTTCGAACCAATCATACACTTTATTGAGATAGGTAAACCAAGGGGACCCCCCTCTGAGAACCGTATATGAGAATTTCGTCTCGTACGGCTCAAACAGAAACACCCAAATATACCGCTCGTAACGGATATGTGTACATAAAAAGTTTAAAACTTCTTAATGCTATGATTCCATTTTTTGTATGAAGATACGAAAGAATCAAAATCCGAAAAGTCTTCTTTGTGGTTATAATGCCCAAATATCAAGTCGGCTCATTCGTATTTATATTGATCATTAGGGGCCTCTTGAATCTTCTATTTACCTATTTTTTTTCTTTTATTTGGATGTAAGGCGACTTTACTCTTGTTTTCTTTATTATTGATAGGAATTATCTTGTTAAGACTCTATGAATCAATTAAAACCTTAGATTCAGACTAGAACCACGATGATTCAATAAAAAACCTTCCAAAAAAGTTCAAAAATTCCCTGAGTAAGAACCCTTGGATTATCACTTATTCAATGCTTATTCAATGACTTAATATAATGAAAAAAGCCAAAGAAAGGTTTATCCTTTAACCAAAATAAGTAGAAACGAAAGAATCAATTTTTGAATTTATCACTTCTAACTCTTTTTTCGGAGTCCGGCCACGAGGTCTGATAAGTATGAATCATAGTTCTAATATTTGTTCTAATATTTTGGAATCTATTTCATGTATTCTGTGCTACAGATACTAGCCTAGACTGAATATCCAACGAGATAAAATCATCTTGATCAAGATGACCGACTTCTTCTCTGTCGTATCCATAGGATCAATTCTAACAAGTCACACACTCATATTCCGGAAATACAGAAAAAATAAATTCCACGATCGAACTACCAAAAAAGAGTAGGCTAAAAAGCAGAAACCTACATACTTTAGACTTTCCTTTTTAGTGAAAAGTTATTTAGGGATTCTTGTGAATCGAATCTAATTGCTTGAAATTCCGTCCAGTAAAATGGAAGAATTATAAATCTCCAAAATAATACATAGGAATATCGCAAATAAACTCATCGCGACACCCATTAAAGGTGTAGTTCCCCACCCAGGAGCCACTTTACCATATTCCGAATTCAATGGTTTCAATAAATCCCCTACAACAGTTCGTCTTGGCCCAGATTTAGAACTATCGTCAACGGTTTGTGTAGCCATAAATAATCCTATATTTTTTTTTATTCAGTGAGATCTGTTGACTTTGTATACCATTCCGTTGTAAATAAAGGATCTTATTATAGATCCATTGTGGTCTTTAATTTATATAATAATGGAAACAGCAACCCTAGTTGCCATCTCTATATCTGGTTTACTTGTAAGTTTTACTGGGTATGCCTTATATACTGCTTTTGGGCAACCCTCTCAACAACTAAGAGATCCATTCGAGGAACACGGGGACTAGTTGAAGTAATGAGCCTCACAATATTGTGAGGCTCATTACTTCAATTGAAATAATGAGAAATCATTTCGCCTTTTTAGTTGGAACTGGAACTTTAGGCGGTTCGCGAAAAAAGATAGCGAAAAAAATTATTCCTAGAGTCGAGACTAAGAGGAATGTATAAACCAATGCTTCCATAGATTTGATTTCGGTTTACAATTATAGCTTCCATACCTGTTTAGTTGGGATCTTTTTAAGGATAAAAAAAAGACCAAGACAAGAGTCAAAGAAATGAAAAGTAAGTAATCCGAATAAAGAGTTATCCGGTACCCTATCTATGTCAAATCAAAAAATAAAGAAAAAACAAAACTGAGCAATCTTGTATCAGACTAGACTCTTTTTGTAGTTGGATCTCCAAGTTTTCTGGAATGCCCCAAATTCTACTTGAGTGTCCAAATCTGGGTCAATCCCAGCAAAGACATCTCTGAACAACGTTCTCGCACCATGCCAAATGTGTCCGAAGAAGAAGAGCAAAGCAAAGGAAGCATGCCCAAAAGTAAACCAACCCCTTGGACTGCTACGAAAAACCCCATCGGATTTCAAAGTAGCACGATCTAATTCAAAAATTTCACCCAATTGAGCACGTCTAGCATATTTTTTCACAGTAGCAGGATCACTATAACTGACTCCATTGAGTTCACCGCCATAGAACTCAACAGTTACACCGACCTGTTCAACACTATACTTCGATTCTGCTCTTCGAAAAGGAACATCGGCTCTAACAATTCCATCTCCGTCTACCAAAACAACCGGAAATGTTTCAAAAAAGGTCGGCATACGGCGTACAAAAAGTTCGCGCCCTTCTTTATCTCTAAAAACAGGGTGTCCTAACCAACCAACAGCTATTCCATCCCCGTTGTCCATGGAACCCGCTCTGAATAATCCACCTTTTGCGGGATTATTCCCGATATAATCATAAAAAGCTAATTTTTCAGGAATTTTAGACCAAGCTTCTGATAAACTTTGATTTTCGGCTAACCCGGTACTAACTCTTCGATATATTTCTTGCTGGAAGTATCCCTGATCCCATTGATAACGAGTGGGCCCAAATAATTCAATCGGGGTAGTTGCTGAACCATACCACATAGTTCCAGCAACAACAAAAGCTGCAAAAAATACAGCAGCGATACTACTCGAAAGGACGGTTTCAATATTTCCCATACGTAATCCTTTGTATAGACGTTGGGGCGGACGAACACTAAGATGGAATAGGCCCGCTAATATACCCAATGTACCTGCTGCAATATGATGCGAGGCTATTCCGCCCGGAACAAAAGGATCAAACCCTTCGACACCCCACGCAGGATTTACGGCTTGTACCCTTCCGGTTAATCCATAAGGATCGGATACCCATATTCCCGGACCGTACAATCCGGTTACATGAAATGCACCAAAACCAAAACAACCCAACCCTGAGAGAAATAAATGAATTCCAAAAATCTTCGGCAAATCCAAAGAAGGTTTTCCTGTACGTTCATCAGAAAATATTTCTAGATCCCAATACACCCAATGCCAGATAGCTGCTAAGAAGCACAATCCAGAAAACAAAATATGTGCTCCGGCCACACCTTCGTAACTCCAAATACCCGGATTCGTTATAATCCCTCCTGTGATACTCCAACCTCCCCATGAATTGGTTATTCCTAAACGAGTCATGGAGGGTATAACGAACATACCTTGTCTCCACATTGGATCAAGAACAGGATCAGAGGGATCAAAAACTGCTAATTCGTATAGGGCCATTGAACCGGCCCAACCAGCAACTAGAGCTGTTTGCATTATATGAACAGAAAGCAAACGACCGGGATCATTCAATACAACGGTATGAACACGATACCAAGGCAAACCCATGGAAATACCCCTTTATCAAGGAAAAATAGACACTATGTAACTTTATTGCACTGAAAAAAAAACTATGCTACGGACCTCACCCTTTGAGGGGGTTTTCTTGCCCAAAGGATTAATATTTAGTCTATTCTTTTAGTAATAATGGAACAATTCGATTCTATTCGTAGGAACAAAAAGAAGCAGATCTATTCTATACTCGATAAGTACCAATACGCAATGGTAGATGGGAATTGATCATATTTTATATGAATGAATGTATACATACTTGTTCATCATTCAAAAACCTATTCGGGAAGAAGTTTCTTTTATTAATTTAATTCTGTTTTCCTTTTTTATGAACTTATTATTATTAAATCTATGTATAAATATGTTAAAAGATAAAATCTGATAAAGGCCCATCTTATTTATTAAGACAATAAACCCGTTGTTACGCTTCCACATTAACGTTAGCTATACTACTTACTTCGTTTTGCTTTGCTTTAATGCCTGTTGGTGTTCCAAAAGTACCCTTTCGACTTCCCGGAGAAGAAGATGCATCGTGGGTTGACCTATAGTGCGACTTGTCAGATATATTGGGTCATATGGTATTTCCCCGTTCTCTCCCCCGATCGAGATATCCTTTCTTTCGCCCAAGACGGATTGATTTCATCATCAAAAATTTGGAGCGTGAAGTGCAATTAGATCTATTTTTTTGGGGGGGTATCCTGATTGATATTATCAATTAGAATAATTTATGGTTTTCTCGGTTGTACTAATAAAATGAAGTATCCAGGCTCCGCTTAGAAAAAACTAAATTTGGAATCTATCTATTCTATGATTACTAATATATTCGATTTTTAAATAGCATTGATAGAAAACTTTTAATCAATCGAGTAATATGAAGTAAATTGAAAAAAAAAAGAAGTCGTAGCAAAAAGCCATGCTATTGGGACATTTGTCCTATATGTGCAAATCCAAATCGGACAGATCTTGACTCGGAGTAGAGCATAAACCTAAAAGAATTGAAGAAGACCGTTTTGGAACAAGAAAATGACATCGCAATTTAAATTGAATCTCGATGAAACAAAACAATACATCAATGAAAAGTTAGTTCGATAAATTGAAAATTTAATGAAAATGAATTGGTTTTTTATTTATTGAAATTTATAGTATCGATAAACGACCGCGGGCCAAAGGACAAAACTTATCCAGTTTGAAAAAAAAATGGAAGGTAAGAAAAAGCCCCTTCCTAGAAGTTAGAAAGAGTCCTCTAAAGAAGGCTAAAATCTAAACATTGATTCTTTTTTTCGCTATTTTTTTGAACCGTATGCATCAAAAGGTGCCCGTCGCTTCTTACGGGATACAATTTTATCCTAATACAACCGACTTTATCGACAAAGATTACTTTTTTTAGGCCAAGATGTTAATAATGAGATCTCGAATCAAATTATGGGTCTTATGGTATATCTCAGTATAGAGGATGGTACCAAAGATCAGTATTTATTTATAAACTCTCCCGGGGGATCGGTAATACCCGGAGTAGGTCTTTTTGATACTATGCAATTTGTGTCACCAGATGTCCATACAATATGTATGGGATTAGCCGCTTCAATGGGATCTTTTATTCTAGTCGGAGGAGAAATTACCAAACGTCTAGCATTCCCTCACGCTCGGCGCCAATGAGTTTTTTTTTTTTGAAAAAAAAAAAAAAAAAAGACACTTTGGGATTGCTGAATAACAAACGAAATCATAAAGCAACGGAACCATCCTAGTATTTTAAAAATTTCTAAAAAAAGGAAGGGTGGTTATTGGATCATTTACTGCTCTGGGTCTGCTAGATCCTCTATTTTCTATTCCTTCGCTGGAAGGTAAAAATGAATTCCATTGTGGAGCCGTATGCACTGCACAAAGGATGCCTGTACGGTTGTTAATCCTATCTTTTTTTTATTATCTTTGACTCATCATGATAATGATGTAAGATAGAGAAAACCATTTATTAAATCATCAGGGTAATGATCCATCAACCTGCTAGTTCTTTTTCTAAGGGAAAAACGGGAGAATTTGTCCTGGAATCGACCGAACTACTGAACCTGCGCGAAACCATCACAAAGGTTTATGTCCAAAGAACAGGCAAACCCTTATGGGTTATACCCGAAGATATGGAAAGAGATGTTTTTATGTCAGCACCAGAAGCCCAAGCTCATGGAATTGTTGATCTTGTAGCGGTTTAATAAGTATTGCTCGCAAAAATCCGAAATTTAGATTTTACAATTTTACCGGATTACTATTAATCATATTAATTATTAATATCGAATATAGAAGTAATTCATAATCATCCGGTTAGGATTGATCTAAACCAACTCATTATGTATACAATTCAACATGCCAACTATTAAACAACTTATTAGAAACACAAGACAGCCAATCAGAAATGTCACCAAATCGCCCGCCCTTCGGGGATGCCCTCAGCGTCGAGGAACATGTACTAGGGTGTATGTGCGACTCGTTTAGACCATGGACCGGGACAAAAGAAAGTACAAAATTTTTCCCGTATCAGTGATAAGTACCAGTGACTAGGATAGAATGAATGGAAGAACTCCGTTCACTACCGAAAATAAATAAACAAAGATTTATCGTATCCTTTTATTGTGTATCAAATTTATGGTTTCTATTGGTGCAAATCCAATCATCTCAATTTTCAATTTTAGATGATAAAGAATTCCCCATTGGTAACAAATGCTTATCCATTAAGCAGAGGAAATCCTATTTAACAGAAGGATTATGGCCTTATTCTTCCAAGAACGGACTAAGAGGGTCAGCTACCCAACTAATCTTCATAATTAAATACCGTTACTGTATAGGTAGATCTCGTTGTGAAAGACCGATTACTAGATAATTCATGGGTAGAGCCAAAGAGGGTGACCTGTACAAGTTAACAATAACATTGATGAAATAAAAGAAGGAGCTCCGGTGTATAGAGAGGACCTCACCGTTTAAGAAGTAACCATAGAAACGAAGGAACCCACTATTTCTTTATCCATTTCTATTTTGATTTATTTACTCTATGTTTGTTTTTTATACCTAGTCAAAATACTATTTCGTATTTTGGGGTGATTAGAACAAAAAAAGAAATCGTGGTCGGGAAGGTTATAGTACCAAAAGCCATTGGAATTTTTATTTTATACATTGGAAAAATACGTTTGGTTATTAATAGACTAGGAAAGGAGAAAGGAATAACTGAAAGAAAGGAAATCAATTCGTTATTCATCAAAGTTTCATTTATTCAATGACTAGAATTAAACGAGGATATATAGCTCGGAGACGTAGAACAAAAATTCGTTTATTTGCATCAAGCTTTCGAGGGGCTCATTCAAGACTTACTCGAACTATTACTCAACAGAAAATAAGAGCTTTGGCTTCAGCTTATCGGGATAGAGGTAGGCAAAAAAGAAATTTTCGACAGTTGTGGATCGCTCGAATAAATGCAGTAATTCGATCTAATAATGTAGACTACAGTTATAGTAGATTCATACACAATCTGTACAAGAGGCAGTTGCTTCTTAATCGTAAAATACTTGCCCAAATCGCGATATTAAATAGAAATTGTCTTTATATGATTTCCAATGAGATCATAAAATAAAATACGAAGATTGGAAAGAATCCAGCGGATTGCTTAAAATGGAGTTCTCTGGAGAATGAACTCCGAGAAGGTAGAGTAGAAATTAGTATGATAAAATATCATAAAGTGGTCAAAATGAACAAATATGTTCAATAAAAAAAAACGATTTATTCTTCTTCCACTATTCTTTCTTTTTCTTACGACAATCGAATCTAGATTTTCGGATTTTTCGAACAAAGCATCAATCTGCGGTTGAGTTTGGATTAGAATTTTAATTCAATTAAAGAGTAAGCTAAGCCTATTTATTCCTGGTTCTAAGACCAATAGTTCTAGGAGTCGACTCGCTTCTTTCAAATTGTTTATCATTTTTATCATTATTAAGAAAAGGTAACAAAGATAAAATACGAGCTTGTTTTATAGCAATAGTAATTAAGCGTTGCTGTTTTAAGGTCAATCTATTTACCCGTCTAGATAATATTTTTCCTTGTTCACTAATAAATCGACTAATTAAACTCATGTTTCTATAATCAATTCGATCCCCCGATGGAATCGGGGGCAAACGCCTACGAAAAGATCGTTTGGATTTAAGAAAGAGTCGCTTGGATTTATCCATGGTTTTTTTATTCCTTATCCCGAAAATCCTATTTCTTAATTCTAAATCATTTTAGATCCGATCGAAATAGGATTTGGTTTGTTTATATTTAAATCTAAAATATGTCTAATATATGTAATTTTTCATCTTCCTTGGATTGGAAAAGGGTGACACACAGCCGATCGGTTCGATCTATTTCTTTATCTCCCCATGAATCGTATGTTTGTAACACCGGGGACAGAATTTTCTCAATTCCAATCGACTAGGCGTATTGTGTCGATTCTTTTGAGTAATATATCTGGAAATCCCTATTGATTGCTTATTAACACCGTTTCGACACACGAGTCCTTCCAAAATAACTGTTACTCGGGCATCTTTACCCTTGGCCATGAACCTCCCTTGGATTTTTGATTCACGCAACTCTTCCATTTTCCGATCCAAAATGAAGAAAAAAAAGAAAAATTGGTAACTCGAAATAAAATTATGAAAGATTTCGTTACAATCAAATATTAAAATATAGTAATACAATGATTTCTAAATTTAGAATCGCAGTACAGTTTTTCATTTAAGTATTTTGTATGATATTGTTGCCCTAGCCATCACATTTTCATTTTCGTTCTCCTCTTTTATTAATTCAATTTGACCCGGCGCCGGGTTCGAGTTTGACTGAGGTTGAATCTATTTTGATTCTTTCTACTTATTCTAAGTCTAAAAACTCTAAAAAAAAGAAGGGGGAAGGGGATTATTCAAAGGATATTTTATTGGTTTCTAATCTTCTTCCCCCTTCCAGTCAATACTAGGATGGAAAAAATGGGGATTCCCACGCATCCGGGAATAAACGATTGATCTCGATTAATAGACCCGCTAAAGCCCGACCATATAGTACTTACTACCGGTGCCACGGGAGAGAATGTTTTTAGATCTCGCATTGAAAACCCTCCTACTTTATAGGAATTTGGAAAACATAAGGATAGTAATTGGTAATACATACTGGTGTTTACATACCATCAAATTTATATATAGTTAATACCCGCTTGTTTTGTCCGCGGTTTTCCTAATTCAAATTGGAATGTGTGCCAACATGTGCAATTCGGGGGGAAATTCCCTTTTTTATTAAAAAAAATATGTCGCTTTCTGCCCCACCCCAAATATTCATTTTTCTTTACGGGGATTTCCTATTTCTTATTTCATACGTCTATAAGTCTTTTTATTATATTTTATATAGGATATGAGACAAAAAAGAAGAAATGGCAAGATAATTTGTGTATACCAATGGAGGAAATAAAAAAAAAATGTGGAAAACAAGACAGGGATTCTCTACAATAACACTGTAGACCAATTGAAAGGGATGTAGCGCAGCTTGGTAGCGCGTTTGTTTTGGGTACAAAATGTCACGGGTTCAAATCCTGTCATCCCTACCTATTACTTATCTTCTGAACAGTAACGAGGAATCAATTGAGATCCATAAAAATTGAACATACATATATCGAATCAATCTTTTTTTGTTTAATTTTATGATATTCTATATGATAATATATGTATGGAAGATATATTTGGGTTGCATTTAGTTTGATAATAAAACGCTCTTAGTTCAGTTCGGTAGAACGCGGGTCTCCAAAACCCGATGTCGTAGGTTCAAATCCTATAGAGCGTGATTCGATTCTTGTTTTGTTAGATCAAAATTATACTGAAATAATTCAACAGAAATAAAAATTTGACCTCCTATAAAGCAAAGTAGGAGGTCAATCAACAAAAAGAACTGTTAATTAATCAAAGGTCCAACTGATCCCCCCGTCTGTATTGTAAATATGCGGTCACAGATAATCCAGCCAAAGTAATAGGAATTAGACCTAATACGATTCCAAATAAAAAAACTTCAATCATTTCAATTTAGTTGAACGAGGAAAAGGAGAGGTAATATCTATCCTTAAAAAATTAATCGGTATTGCCCATGAATCTCAATGACCAAGAATTGGAAATTGAATTGACAAGGTAAAGAACTCTACAATATATAGAATATATTGAATAACACCGAAATCTTTCTTTTTTTTGAATTGTGCATTCAATTAATTTTAATCAAATAAGTCTTATCTTGTTCAGACCGATAAATAGAGCTGAGGTTATAGTTAAAACTGCTAGTAGAAAACCGAAATAACTAGTGATAGTAAGCATGACGAGGCTAAATGAAATACGTTATTTTTATCCATATGTTATAACGCACTTCCCTAAGTTTCCATTTTTGAAAGATACGCGGATGGATAAGTAAAAATACCAATTGAAAGAATATATTCAATTGAAAGTTTTTGATTCATCTATTATTATGATTATAGATGCTACTAACAAAAATCTTGTGACATAGGTAAGAAATCAATTCATCATCTGTCTCTCTATCCCGCAATTCGGAATCAAGGGATTCATTGGACAACTCTTGAGTTGTCAAAACAAATATTCTTATTATAAACAATTTATAAACAATAATTTAATATATAAATCTAGTAAATATATAAATCTATTAATATTAAATGGATTCTAAATAATTAGAAAAAAAAATAATAATAAATAAACTATGTTGTGTAACTTGATTCCAAAAAAGAAATGCTCTTTGAATCGCTGAAGAATGAATGACCTTATAATGCCCTTTATTTATTAAATTGTATTCCCACTAATTAGATTTTCTGTAGTGGGTTCATTCCCATAAAATCTTTTTAAAAAAGAAAAAAGTATCGCACGATCAGATCACTCGAAACTAGGTTCTCCATTTATTCTTTCCATATTATATTAAAAACATTCTTGTAATTAGTTGAAGAACGATCTTTTGAGTCTAATATAAAACAATAATGCGTGCATTACGAATATTTATTATTATTCTATTCGTTGTTCTGTTTCGTTCATCAAATCCTATGTACTACAGTTACTTGTTACTGGACGACTAACCAATTCCTAAAAAAAAAAAAAAGATTCAAACTAAAATATAACTACAAACACAAAAGAAATATTTCTAGATTTCACGGCTAATTTAATTGAATTTTGGGACTATTAGAATCTGCTTCCTGAATTATTATAAATCAACCAGTTGGATTCACATTTTACCCAACCTTCGGCTTTTTAGCCCGAAGCCAATACCCGAGAGAATCTTTAATACTACAGACAGGCATTGTCAGAATTTTCTATTGAATGAATGGTACATGATTCTACATCGCCAAGCACCAAGAAAAGAAGAAACAAATTATATTATTTAGTGCTTCATTTTTATACTTATTGTGAAATTGCGTTGCTGCGTGAGAAGAAGGATAGCTATACTGATTCGGTATACTCTAAAAACACCCTCGGTCAATATTGACGATCTTACAAAGATCGAATTTCAGTTAATTTCCATTTACTGATCTCATCTTTTACGGAATCGATCCCCCTTTTGACTGTCAAGAATATGTGGAGCTCGGCATGTCTGGAAGCACAGGAGAACGTTCTTTTGCTGATATTATCACCAGTATTCGATACTGGGTCATTCATAGCATTACTATACCTTCTCTATTCATTGCAGGTTGGTTATTCGTCAGCACGGGTTTAGCTTACGATGTTTTTGGAAGCCCTCGTCCAAATGAGTATTTTACAGAGAGCCGACAAGGAATTCCATTAATAACTGGCCGTTTTGATTCTTTGGAACAACTCGATGAATTTAGTAGATCTTTTTAGGAGGACCAAATGACTATCGATAAAACTTATCCTATTTTTACAGTGCGATGGTTAACTGTTCACGGACTAGCTGTACCTACCGTTTCTTTTTTAGGGTCAATATCAGCAATGCAATTCATCCAACGATAAACCTAATCCGAATTATAGAGCTATGACACAATCAAATCCGAACGAACAAAATGTTGAATTGAATCGTACCAGTCTTTACTGGGGGTTATTACTCATTTTTGTACTTGCTGTTTTATTTTCCAATTATTTCTTCAATTAAATAAAAGAAAATACTAAATAATAGTACGAATTATCTTATCCCATTCGGAAGGATATCATCTCATAATTATCTATGACTGTTTCTGTCTCTAGCACGACCACTTGATGAAATGGGGAGGGAAGTGGGACAAATGGCCGAGACTACTGGAAGGATTCCTCTTTGGCTAATCGGTACTGTAACTGGTATTCCTGTGATCGGTTTAGTCGGTGTTTTCTTTTATGGTTCATATTCCGGCTTAGGTTCATCTCTGTAATAATCGGATGAACTGAGTTGTAGACATGAAAGCGTAAGAACTCAACAGGATCCCCCTCGAATCAGAAAAAAAAGAGGGGGTAGGTCCCGTTGAGCTCTTACTAATTAGAATTAGACTAATTTATTCATATAAATGAAAAAATGGATCTTTCCCATTTTTTCAAAAAAAACTTCATTTCTTTCTGATTCTGAATTGCTTCAAAAAATTGATTCAGACCATCTCTTTCGCAATCGTATCGGTCGATACTTTCATTTCAAAGCGAAAAAAAGAAAGAGAGAATCACTCGATTCCCTCTTTCTGGATGACACAATCCCAATATAACAATAATATATTTCTATCGATCAGATATCACAAACCCTTTAAATATATTAAAATATACTAATAGAATTTTCTCTAGTTATTTTAATATAAAATAGAATTTAAAAATTCATTGAATTTGTTCACTACTTATGTAATAAATCGAAAAAAAGGTTCTGATAAACCGGGAAAAATTGAAACTAAGAATAGGGATCTTTGACGAACGGGATCAAGAATAATTCATTAGTTTATTATTTCGACACAAGAACAAGAAAAGGAATTTTTCTGCTATCGAATACTAGAAAGATGAATAATTCCTTCTAGAATCCTTTGTTCCCTTCATTTTTTTTCTATTCTCCATTTACTTATCTTATTTTTAATATCTACTCTATTTTTATTCTATTAGAATAAAAATAGACACATTCAATGACATTTCAATCTGGCACCTGTGACATAATAATCATAATAATACCGCTCCCATTTGTATTGTAAAAAACAAAGAAATAAAGAAGAGGTAAAATAGTCTTCCTGACAATATCCATACTATGACTAGTAATGCGGCCAAGTCATTCCCGAAATACGGTCGAAAAAGAATATAAACAAAAACAAGGGAAAAAGTTTTTCAGCATTTTTTGATGATACATAATTAAATTAGAGAATTACCAACAAGAATTTTGTTTTTTTTCCGAACTTTATTTGAGAAATCCCCAGATTTAGAAATTCATTTCGGACAATTGACCTTCTCAAACTGTTTCTTTTTAAGAACTAAAAAGATTTGTGCCAAAATAACAGATGCAAAAAAGAACAAAAGGCCTTGGACACGTAATGGATCTTGAAGGACGATTTCCGCATCTCCCTGACCAAATCCTCCCACATTAGGATTACTCGTTAATGGGTGATCAAGTTTGAAGGATTCGCCCTCTGAAACAAGAAGTTCTGGTCCTGGAGGGATAATATCAACCACTTGACGCCCATTCGCGGCATCCACTATGGTTATTTCATATCCTCCTTTTTCTTTTCGTATTATTTTACTTACTATCCCTGCTGCTGTAGCATTATAAACATTATTATTACTCTTACTCCCGTCGGGATAAATCTGACCCCTTCCCCTGTTCCCGCCTACGTATATGGGATATTTTAAGAAGTGAACATCTTTCTTAGTCGCAGGGTCCGGGGAAAGAATAGGAAAGGTGATTTCACTATATTTCTGACCAGGAACAGGACCTATCACAAGAATATTTTTTTTCGTGGGACGATAGGCTCTGAAAAGCACAGATTGGCCCTTTTTTTCTTTAATCTCGGGAGAAATCCGATCGGGGGGGGCTAATTCAAACCCTTCGGGTAAAATAAGACCGGCCCCCACATTCAACCAGCCCTTTTTCCCATTCGCAAGAACTTGTTTCAGTTGCATATCATAAGGGATTCGACCACCTGCTTCAAATACAGTATCAGGAAGTACCGCTTGTGGACCCTCGATATCCACGGGTTTATTAGCTAAATGGCAGTTGGCGCAGACAATACGGCCGGTTGCTTCTCGTGGATTTTCATACCCCTGTTGTGCAAAAATGGGATATGCATTTGAAACGGGTGCCCAAGTTATTATATATATCATGAGTGATACGGAAATAGATCGAGTAATCTCTTCCTTTATCGAAGAAAAGGTATTTCTAGTTTGCATGGTCCAATCATTGAGCCCAAAAATTTCTACAATAAAATTAGGTAGGTCCCTAGTATAGTTCCCTATCCATGATTCTGCTATTTACTGAAATAAAGTTACTCGAATAGGAGGCATCCTTCGCGATGGGTAGAAGGAATAAGTACAATTTTGAATGTTTTACTTATGTACAAAGTAACAAACATTATATTTTTCAGTCATTCAGTGAATGATAAATCACTCCAAGTGACGGAGATACACGATTTAAATAACGGAAGATCCAATATTTAAAAATTGTGTCAAGAATGACTGGAAAAGTGGAAACAAGACTGGATATAATTTGATCGTTATGAGAAAATCCAAAATCTTTGTAGACAGAACCAATCATTAGTTCCCAACCATGGGGTGAATGGAATCCTATACATAAATCAGTTAATAAAAGAATAGAAAAAGCTTTTATTGTGTCGCTTAAGTTATATAGGAACTCTTGAACCCAAGAGTTAAGAATAACAAGTTCTTCATTACCAAGAATAGAATAACCACTTAGAATAACGAAACAGATTATATTTGTCGAGAAGTGCAAAATCGTATGGATACGATCCTCATTGTGCATCTTGATCAATTGGATCGTTTCTTTGGAGATTGCGATACGAAGCTTTTGTAGATGTGTTTCTGGGTATTCCTTTAGCATTTCGTCCAAGAGAAAGAGTTCCTCTAATTCTAGAACTTTTTTTATAATACTCTTTTCTTGAATATCATTCAAAAAATTTTCGGATTGACCAGTATTCCACCAATTAGTAACCCAAGATTCTAGGCTTTTATTAAATGAAAGAGAGATCCACCAGGGCAAAAATACTATAGATGCAAGATATAGAAGGGGAATGAATGCTTTCTTTTTTTCCATTTTTTCGTCTTTTATTTTTTAATGAACTCACTTCATTCGTTAACTCTCTACACTACTAATATTTATATCAAACATAAGTTCTATTACAAGACCACATGGATACTATTATGAATCCATTCCCTGTTTTTTCGTTTTTGATTTGTGATTCATTAGTTAATCCTTGAATTTCGAAATAATACAGAAAGAAAATAACAAAGAATCCACTTTTTTTTGTTACTGTGGAGTTGATTTACATACGGATCAAAATTTCGGACAAAGACAGTTTTCTGGCTGTTCCGTATACGTCTGCTTTGGGGCAAATGAGCATTCTGAAGAAATTCCAGTTAAGTTATTATACTATTCCTATGGCCTATAAAAAAGACTATTCTTTCATTTCCGTTTTATCCCTCTTGCTACGAACAAAATTCATTCTGAACTTCATTTTTCAAAAAACTTCAATTGGTACACGCAAGAAATAGGCCAATTCGGCAGCCTTTTGCTCAATTTCTCGTGGGGTCAGATTCTGATCTGTACGAGTCAAGGGAATGGCCCCTTGGCCTCTTATTTCCATATAAAGGACACGACGTGCATAAATACCCTCTTTAACTTCTATTCTGATGGACTGAATGTCTTTCATAAGGAATCGTAGGAAGATTCGACGATTTTTTCCAGGAAACCCCCAACGAAAAATAGACACTATTTCTTCTTTTCTATCGAATCGATCATAACCGCTACCTACATTCCACAAAATTGTGCCCCACAAATAGGAGCTAATAAAGAGACCGGCAATCCCATAGAAAGACATTACGATCCCCTGTGGAAAAAAAATTATTTGCTGAGACGGAAATAAAGGTATCAAATCCCTACCAAGATAACTGGAAGTTCCAACCAATAAAAACCCTAATGAACCTAAAAAAAGGATAAAGGCCCAGCAGAAATTGCTGATTTTTCGAGATCCTCTTAGAAATCCTATCATATACGTTCTGATCGCCAATGTCATACTAAGATCTCGTTGCATTTTATTGGAATTGATAGAATCAAAAAAAATCTATTTTACTTTTTTTGTTTCCGAAGTAACTCTAATCAACTAGCACTATTTTGATGTGAACCTTTCCTTTAGATCTAAGTAATTCGATGAATTACTTAGATCTAAAATAATAACATCACCCTTTATATGATTCCCTATAGATACCTACATCCAGATAGATATATTGATTTTATATCTCAAACATTCGTCGCCCGATCTCTTATATATTTTCTATTTTGAAATACTTCAAATTTATTTCCTCAGATATCATGTTTACGTATGTATAATCGCTTATGTTTGGAGTAAGCGCACATGTTAGACTCTAGTCTACTAAATAGATAGCTGTGTTATCGTCAAAGCCTAAGTGTTGAAAAAAAAATAGACGGCACTAGCATATTTAAAAAATCTTGTTTTTTTGAACATGAAGAAATAAAGAAGCCATTGCAATTGCCGGAAATACTAGGCCCACTAAAGGCACAAAAATAGAGGGTAAGGTGGTGAGAGTTGTCATAGAATGGATACCTCGACTTAATATTTGGACCTGTATTTATTGTTATATTAATTGTTATATTAATAGTTTTACCTGTTATTTATTGATTGTTATAAAAGGTATCTTATAATTATACTAATTCAATATATAATTATACTAAGTAATATCTACGTGAGTATATATAGAAAAGGAATGAGGAATGTCGAATTAAATAAATGGCTTACTCATCTTTCGCATGAAATATCTGTATCATAATAGACGTTTGCATTATTTTAGTTATTATCTTGTCTTAGCATTTTTTTTTAATAAAATTTCATAAAGATTTTCGACAAATTCCCCAAAAGGTAGTTATAATCCGATCCAACAACAGGGATTCTTAGTAAAACTAGAAATCCTCTAGAGATGTAGAAAGATGCAAGACTCTATGCCGCTATTTGCTATAGTTGAAGTATATATACACATGTATGTTAAGAGGGGAGCATTAAATTCATTTTATTCCCCGTGCCAAATTTTGCGGAAGAAATAAAAAAAAAAAGAATTCATTTTTGAAGTTTTAAGTAAGGCTTTACTTGATTGAATTTTGATTCGAGGGAACGAAAGCGTGGAGCTGAAATAACTCACTCACAACATCTTTTAAAGGATTACGTGGTACGATTAGATCTAATAAGCCCTTTTCGAATAAAGGTTCAGTCTTCTGTGAACCCTCAGGGACTTCCATCTTCAATGTTTCTTCAATTATTCTTTTACCCGCAAATGCGATGTAGGCATTCGGTTCGGCAATAATGATATCCCCCAACATAGCAAAACTAGCTGTCACCCCACCAGTAGTAGGAGATGTAAGGATTGCTACATAGAATAATTTTTTATTTGATTGATATTTATAATCATATAAAGCAGAAGATATTTTTGCCATTTGCATCAAGCTCAAACTTCCTTCTTGCATGCGTGCTCCTCCCGAAGCACACACTAAAATAAGAGGTAAAAATTGATTGCTAGCATAGTCGATCAAACGGGTGATTTTCTCGCCTACTACAGATCCCATACTACCCCCCATAAATTCAAACTCCATAACCCCAATTGCTACGGGAATACCATTTAATTTACCTGTGCCTGTTTGAATAGCCTCAGGTAATCCTGTCTCTATTTGAGAAGAAGAAATACGATCTTTATAAGAAGAGTCCTTGTACTCCTCCGAATCCCCTTCAATGAGATCCACCTCCGAATCCCCTTCAATGGGATCCACCTGCGACTTCCATTGAATGGGATCCACCTCCGAATCCCATTCATATGGGATCCACAGAGACCATGTCTGTACATACCATAGAGCGTCCCAAGTACCTGGATCAATCAAAAGTTCGATTCTATCTGAACTATTCATTTTCAAATGGTATCCACATTCTTCACAAATATTCATTTTTGATTTGAAAAGTCTCTTATAATTGAATTTATGACAATTTTCGCATATAACCCAAAAATCGCTGTAGTTTGTAGTTCGATCATTATCTAGATCATTAGAACTTTCTGTTATAGTTAAATTATTTCCATGCGTGCTAGTTCTTATACTGAAACTCTCACTTTCACTACTATTTCCACCTTCGCCACAAATATAACTATAAATGTAACTGTCACTGTAATTGTGACTACCACTTAAAATGTAACTATCAATACAGATTTGAGTCCGAAGATAACTGTCAATGCAACTATTAATGTGATTATTCCAACTATATTTAGTATCATACATGTAACGATCATAGTGGGAATCATCATTCTTAGATATATTATTTTGATAAGTAGAGTTCCGAAAACTATAAAAAGAACTTTCTAGTTCACTTACAAAAGAAGGATCATTGTCAATCTCAAAAATTTGATTTTCAATATCCAAATATATGGAATAACTGC
>NC_007144.1:45000-52500 GCF_000004075.3 Cucumis sativus | reverse complement strand
TATGGGAGCCTGTACAATTACAGGAGGGATGTTCAGTACCGATTCTTATAGTACTGTTCGAGGAGTCGATAAGTTAATTCCTGTCGATGTGTATTTGCCGGGTTGTCCACCTAAACCCGAGGCTGTTATAGATGCTATAACAAAACTTCGTAAGAAAATATCTCGAGAAATCTATGAAGATCGAATTAAGTCTCAAGAGGAAAATCGGTGTTTTACTACCAATCACAAATTTCATGTTGGCCCAAGTACTCATACTGGAAATTACGATCAAGAATTACTCTATCAACCATCATCTACTTCAGAGATCATCCCTCCTGAAACTTTTTTCAAATACAAAAGTGCAGTCTCTTCCTACGAATTAGTAAATTAGGCCGTATACTTTTTTTGTACAGAATAACAAAGCAAAGAACGAGTGAATCTTCATAAATTTTTCATTGTAAATGGGAAATACTTATAAAAATAAAAAATGGGGGGGGGGGATAAAAAAGATGCAGGGTAATTTGTCTTCTTGGCTAGTCAAACATGGACTGGTTCATAGATCTTTGGGTTTCGATTACCAAGGAATAGAGACTTTACAAATAAAGCCCGAGGAATGGCATTCCATTGCAGTCATTTTATATGTATATGGTTACAATTATCTACGTTCCCAATGTGCTTATGATGTAGCACCAGGCGGACTGTTAGCTAGTGTGTATCATCTTACGAGAATCGAGTATGGTATAGATCAACCGGAAGAGGTATGCATAAAAGTATTTGCCGCAAGGATAAATCCTAGAATTCCGTCTGTTTTCTGGGTTTGGAAAAGTGCGGATTTTCCAGAAAGGGAATCTTATGATATGTTGGGAATTTATTATGATAATCATCCACGTCTAAAGCGTATCTTAATGCCTGAAAGTTGGGTAGGATGGCCCTTACGTAAGGATTATATTGCCCCCAATTTTTATGAAATACAAGATGCTCATTAAATAATACGAAACTAATCTTCACTTCGACAACTCAAGATATTCAAATACATTTTTACGTTCTCTTATAGATATAGCATAGTAATTGAAGTCTCATTCATCTTATTATTATTGATTTGAAATAAAAAAAAAAATACAATTAGAGATTTGGTTAGATTATCCAATTTGTAAGATACTTATTTTGGATGAGCCACAAGCTAATAGGATGAACTAAACGAGTTCTGCATTATGAACTATGTATCACGCATATGACTTATAGATGTGCTTTAAAAACATAGGGTGAAATGAAGAAATATAATATGAAAAGAGAATCGGATTCTATTTGTACTGTATCTGAGATGAATCTTGGCCATTCCCGCCTTTCAACTCCCCTAGACTAGACTTTTGGGTCTTATAAGCAACTAATTGAAACTTTCAAATATGTATAAAATATTAATTGAACGCCAGGAGACAGAGTATGAACAAATAAAAAAGAAGAGGAAACAAAATAAAATTCTTTTCTTTTACATATACATATCTATATACATCCTTTACATATTTCTATAAATATCCTCTTTATCTTTACTTGTCTATTTTCGACATCTATAAATAGAGTAAAAAATATATATAGTTTAGTTAAAGGGTGGATTTCCAAACATCATGATGTATCAATATTTTTCATGATCTATATTATTAATGAATCCGTAGAATAGATACTCATACAAATTCATGATGTGCCAAGAACCAGATTTGAACTGGTGACACGAGGATTTTCAGTCCTCTGCTCTACCAACTGAGCTATCCCGGCCATTTCCGACACATTATCCTTATTTTAATAGATGACTTTGGTCTATGTCAATTGTAAATAAGAAAAAAGGTATTCCAAAGTCTTCTTTTTGAAGATACACGAAATTTCAGGGCTTGGATAAGACTTTCGAAGTTTCAGTACAGTAGATAGTATTGTTAATCATTCAAATTTCACAGATTACTTGCGCAAGGATGTTCGTTTGTACGTGTATCATATAGAATATATACCACAAGCCTTGTGATAAGAAATCAAATTTCCGCTCAAATACGTTTGTGAAAGAGTCGAATGAATGAGAAAGATAACAAATTGTGAATTGCTAATGAAAGGATAAATAATTAAAGAGGCCAACGGGCCCTTTTTCGGGTTTTGGGGATAGAGGGACTTGAACCCTCACGATTTTAAAAGTCGACGGATTTTCCTCTTACTATAAATTTCATTTTTGTCGGTATTGACATGTAGAATGGGACTCTATCTTTATTCTATTCGATCTGATTAATCAGTTCTTCAAAAGATCTATCAGACTATGTATGATGGAGTAAATGATTTGATCAATGAATATTCGATTCTTTTTTCAACTTGGAGGTCTTGGAATCGATTCATAACAATTCGTTCATTTTTATATATAATTTTATATATCTATATAAATAAAAAAATATATATAAATCTAAAAAATATATAAATATAAAAAATAGAGATTCGAGTTGTCATTAATCAATATAGTATTTCAGTACGTAATAAGTTTATCTTTCATCGTTTCTGGAGTTTCGATGGAAGGATTCATTCCTTTACTAACGCAACGTCGTCAACTCCATTTGTTAGAACAGCTTCCATTGAGTCTCTGCACCTACCCCTTTTTTTTTTTCGGAAAAAGGATTTGGCTCAGGATTGCCCATTTTTAATTCCAGGGTTTCTCTGAATTTGAAAGTTATCACTTAGTAGGTTTCCATACCAAGGCTCAATCTAATTAAGCCCGTAGCGTCTACCGATTTCGCCATATCCCCCTCTTTAAGATTAGTATCGCACTATGATGTCCTTCCCCGTTTCTTTCATTTGTATTATACTGGAACGAACCACTGAAGTCATTAGAATACCGATTCCTCTATTGAAAAGTGTTTCCTCCTATTGGATTGGATTTCTTGTCTATCTTCTTTAATCTCTCTCTATCGGAGACCCGTATTTGTTCCGATCCAAAATGATTCTATCATTTCTGTATCTGCAATTCAATATATATCAATATAGATAGATATATAGACATATAAATTTGCCCCTCTTTCTATTCTTTTTTTAGTAAAAAAATGAATACTTAAACGGTCGATTCTTTTCTTCGTCTTATCTTCCACCTTTCAGAATGAAAACATAGAAATGCTTCATTATCATCTCAATTGCATTTAGTTGGTTGGATTGCACCTTTTCATTTTTCTTTATTTATTCTTACCCTTAGGGGAGATCCTCTATAACATAACTAAAAATAACTTTATTATTCGATAAATTATTCTATAACCCATTATATAATATTATTATATAATATAAAAAAAAATAAGAAATTTCAATATATTTTTTTATATTGATATAAAAAGAGAAAAGCAAAATTATGTAATGAAATATTGTAATATTTTGATTTCATTTAAATAGACAGACATTCAAATAGCATAGTAAAAAAAAATAAAGAAAAGAGTAAATAACTAAAAAACCTAAAAGAAAAATAACCAAAAATCTTAAAAATAATAATAATAAGAATTTCACATTTGAATTCAAAAACAAAAATTTACTATCTAATTGAGATTAACCCATTAATTATTGATACACATCCATTTGATAAATAGATCAAAATTTTCTATCGCTATATTCTATTAATCGTTCTATTAATCGTTATATTAATTAATATGTTCTATAATAGAACAATTCCAATATTGAATATTTATTTGAAATGAAATTAGATTCTATATTCATATTAATTAGGAATAGCTAAGATCCCAGTAATTTAGTAAATTACTATGCATGTAACATTTCTGTTATGTGAGCCCGCTTAGCTCAGAGGTTAGAGCATCGCATTTGTAATGCGATGGTCATCGGTTCGATTCCGATAGCCGGCTTTTCTCTATTTGGATCCTCTAGAGTCTATCAATTATGTCAAAAATCAAATAAATAGACGAAACTACTTCTTACCCTTTTTCAAAGGTCACCAATCTATCATGTCGTAGGAACTTACTTACCTTTATGACTAAAGAAAGGGGTTCTATTTCTGTAGAACAAATCAAGAAAGGAACTCTTACTTTTTTATATCATTTACATATACAATAGTATAGGATCCGGATATTGATCCAAGTTATCTAATTATTCTTTGTTTTGTAGTACAATACTTTACTGGATTTCGCTTCATTTATAATATTTATCATTTAAGTTTTCATTTAAGTTTATGAAATTTAAATAAAATAAAATAAGGAGTCTTTATGTCGCGTTACAGAAGGCCTCGTTTCAAAAAAATACGCCGTCTGGGGGCTTTACCGGGACTAACTAGTAAAAGGCCCAAAACCGGAAACGATCTTAAAAACCAATCGCGTTCCGGTAAAAAATCTCAATATCGTATTCGTTTAGAAGAAAAACAAAAATTGCGTTTTCATTATGGTCTTACAGAACGACAATTACTTAAATACGTTCGTATCGCCGGAAAAGCCAAAGGATCAACGGGTCAAGTTTTACTACAATTACTTGAAATGCGTTTGGATAACATCCTTTTTCGATTGGGTATGGCTTCGACTATTCCTCAAGCCCGACAATTAGTTAATCATAGACATATTTTAGTTAATGGTTCTATAGTGGATATACCAAGTTATCGGTGCAAACCCCGAGATATTATTACAGCAAAAGATGAAAAAAAATCGAGAACACTGATTCAAAATTATCTTGATTCATCCCCCCCTCAGGAATTGCCAAAACATTTGACTCTTCAGCCATTGCAATATAAAGGATTAGTCAATCAAATAATAGATAGTAAATGGGTCAGTTTAAAAATAAATGAATTGCTCGTTGTAGAATATTATTCTCGTCAGACTTAAACCTAACTAAAAAACAAGGGTTCGGACAATTTCGTCCTCCCCTTCGCCGAAGTCTAAGTAAAAAGACCGAAGGAAAGTAAGGTTTTGATCCGGAAATTTTTCTATCATTCATCTATCATTGATCGGTAGGGGGATTTTCATCTCTTGTCCATTCTTTCCAGTCTTTTCCTTTCCGTACCAAAAAAATTCGAAATAAAGAATCCATAAAGGTCTAACCGTTGGAATAATAGTATCCATTGTTATTTGATTGATACATTGTGGTCAGTAACATTGTGAATTAGTACGGAAGAGAAGGATCGAACCCTCGGTAAACAAAAGCCTACATAGCAGTTCCAATGCTACGCCTTCAACCACTCGGCCATCTCTCCTACAGAATGATTATGGCCCAGAAACCGAGTTAATAGTGAGTCATTAATATTCAATTTTTTTTTTTATAGGCACGTCCAACCAATTCTAACTATACAAATAATTTTTTTTTACTCTGTTTAATGGATACTTTTAGCTCATGATTCTATTTAGTTTTTTAAACTATGATTCCTTTTTTCTAAAAATTAGACTTTTATTTTACAGTTTTCGATTTTTCACCAACAACTGTTTATCCCATACATATATCTAGTCACAATTTATGAATCATAGAATGATTATTCGATTCTTTTTGCTCTTTTTTGTATCATAATTCAATCAAAAAACTTCTAGAATTACCCCCAATCTGTCAGATAAATAAAATTCTTTTTTTCTTCAACTTCGCTGAAATCAGAATAGTTCTCTTCATTCTGATCCTACTACATTTGGATGAAATTTAACCGGATTGAAATATTTCTTCTGTTTTATTGATTCCTGTGAAATCAAAAAGAAACAATTTGAATATCGAGTGGGATTTTTTAATGAATCCGTTTTTATGTTATTTCGTACTATGCAATTCCTTTGTTTGTGGGATCATTTTCTCACGAGAGGTAATTAAAAGAAATTATAGAATGGGGTTGTTACCGATGCCTAGATCTGGTGGGATAAATGGAAATTTTATCGATAAGACCTTTTCAATTGTAGCCAATATCTTATTACGAATAATTCCGACAACTTCCGGGGAAAAAGAGGCATTCACCTATTACAGAGATGGTGCGATTTGATTTTTTTTTCAATTTTCTTTAGCGCTCTCCGTCTTAGTAGAAAGACACGGTATTCGGGATAGAAAGAAAACAATAATTGAAATAAATCTACGCTTCTTGGAGGTGCAATTTGAAAATAAAAAAATTCCTTCTGTCGTGTATCCCCGATTAATGTAACCTCAGATGCTTTAATTGTCGATTCTAGTATTAAGCGAAAGGTGTAACCTATGGATTAAGTCAACCCTACTCCACTAGTCAAAATATTCACTAGTAAAAATAGGTAGCAGAGGGGAAGAAGCACTACACCTAGGAATCAACAACACGAAAACTTTGTTATAAATTATACCTTTTCCTTATCGGGATCGGAACTTAGAAAAATGGTTGGGACAACAAACATCCATCTCGTTTGTATTTTGGATACCTGTATAACCATCGAAGACTGTTGAAGTGACTAATTCCTGGAAATTTAGAGGCGTTGAGGACAAAGAAATTGTTAGAGTTACCATTTTTATTTTTATCTAGTAACACCATGCTTGATGTTAAGAAAAGATCTTTTACAGGAAGGTTGGCTAGAGATTTTTTGTAAAAACGCTAGTCCCATGAGTTCATAATGAGAGTATTTCAATGTTTTTTGATTTCATGTATTATTCTCATCTCATTATGCGCATCACATAAAGGGGGAGCCGTATGAGATGAAAATCTCACGTACGGTTCTGGAACGGAGATTCTTTGAATGGAATAAGGAACGACCGTAACGGATGTCGGCTCAATCCGAAGGAAATTATGCGGAAGCTCTACAGAATTATTATGAAGCTATGCGACTAGAAATCGATCCCTATGATCGAAGTTATATACTCTATAACATAGGTCTTATCCACACAAGGAACGGAGAACATACGAAAGCTTTGGAATATTATTTTCGGGCACTAGAACGAAACCCGTTCTTACCACAAGCTTTTAATAATATGGCTGTGATCTGTCATTACGTGCGACTATCTCCACTATAGAAAGAAAAAAAAGAGAAAATTCGCTAATAAATACTAAAAAAAAAATAGGCTTTCTACATATGTATTGTCCAAACTAACGATTTGTATCAGCTGTAGCAAAGAAAGAAACTTCATAGAAATAGAAATATGAAGAAATAGGTATGCCTAGATACTTTATTCTATGGATAAAGGATCTAATTGATAGAAGAAGCACCGTAAAGATCAATTAGTCAGGTTTTTGGCCGATACAATAAAAACTGCTTACTTATATCATGATATAAGATCAAAATGAAGGAATCCACTTATGTAATAGGGTGGATCCCCTACAATATTGAGCAGCGGTGTAGCATCAGATCCCAAAGACAGTAAGTCTTTTCTTTCTTATGAAGGAAAGTCTTTTTCAAGGATTCTATATAAATTTCTAGATGAAACCGAGACAGTTATCTTTCAGAAAATTGTAACGATAGTGGGTGGAATGCCTATGCTTTATTTTTCTGAAGGTGGGAGAAAAGATAAAACTTATTTAATTATTCAGCAAAATTGAAGTTTGAAACTTATATAATTAACCTCTTTTGCTTAACTCGAGAAAAAAAAAATGGCCTA
>NC_007144.1:27500-32500 GCF_000004075.3 Cucumis sativus | reverse complement strand
CGGCCCAATAATTCGCGTATCCACCATAAAATGATATAACCTATTTGTCCTTCTACAGAAATGCTTGACTTGATATGAAAGAATAAAAAAAACTCTTTTTTTATTCATTGACAGATTGAGATTGATTATCAATCAATTTTACAATAACAAAAAAATAAATATTAATCCATGCTTCTCACACTAAAGTCCATGTCTCCGCGCATATAAATCTATTACTCTATTACTCGCGTCTCTGTCTGGTAGAATATGACAATTCGAATAAAAAATCTACATAGAAAGGTTTGAAGGAAATTAAATCAACAACATATGTTGTACACTTTATTTCCCTGGGATTGTAGTTCAATTGGTCAGAGCACCGCCCTGTCAAGGCGGAAGCTGCGGGTTCGAGCCCCGTCAGTCCCGATGGATCCAAATCCAATAAAAAAAAATACTTAATCTCTTCCCTTCCTGTGAAAGAGAGAACAAATAACATAACGTAATTTTATTCCAAACGGGATCTCTCTGATTTTTTTCCACATTTTTCAACAAAAAAATATGGGAATTTTTATTTCTTCAACGAGTACTAATTGATGGGAGAAAGACATATGTGCCATATGTGAATTACTACAATTATTGGTAGCATCATATTCAGGATTCGAAGGCGTACTGGGTCTAGTTGATTACGCCCGATTTTTCTAATGAAATAGAGTACTATACGTTTCCGGAAAGCACATACATAAAGGGAATTTGGACCGATACAAAATAAAGTTTACATAGTAAACTTTGATCTAATTTTTCGTCTTAAAGCAAAATATATCCGTTCTGGCTCCGATTTTTTGTAACCTCAATTAGTAAATTCAATTACTAATTTGAAATAATCCATCTTATTCAAATTTCACACTTAACTTTTGATATATACGTCCCACTACTAATTCAAGGAAAGAGGATATTCATACAAACAAGGATCCCATCTATCTCTCTTAGTGAGGTAATTAAGAATTTTTGAAAGTTTAAGTTTCGTTTTTATTTCTTTTTTTTAAGAAGATTTCATAAGTACAAAAAAAGGAAGGAGTTTAGTTCGAACCTACCTCTTTTTCCTTTTTTGAATTTCACTACTATTCTTTGCTTGAGTTTGTTTATAAACAATGTAAGGGTAAAGGTAGTCTGATGAGACTTCATCAGATGATTGCATTGAATAAGAGGGCGGTAGATTATAGAAAAGGAAGAATGCAAAAAATTATAAATAAAAAAAGTAACGAAATTCTTGATTGCATCAGGAATCCCATTTTGTTTAAATTCGGTATGGATAAAAGATCTTCCTATGTTATACTATTCAATTCTCGACGATGAATCGATTTGATAGCTCCGATATTGTTATTCATGATATTTTAATACGATTCGATATCATCGAGATACAATGCATCCCATTGAATTTACAAGCGAAACATTTATCATCTCTATGGGATTAAATCCCGAGTTATTGCGAATAAAAAATGAAACGATGATATTATGGAAGTAAATATTCTCGCATTTATTGCTACTGCACTGTTCATTCTAGTTCCGACCGCCTTTTTACTTATAATATACGTAAAAACAATCAGTCAAAGTGATTAATTTGAATTAACCTTGCCGTTTTAGTTCTTATCAATGATTGAAGATAAGAAAAATGAAAAGCATTAAAATTTCGCGTCTTAAATGAAATTGGCGGACTAGAATTATCAGTAGTCTACGAGAGAAGTATTCTATGAGATCCGATAGTATGGTAGAAAGAAATATATGAATCCTTCTACCATACTATCTATTATTGTTATTGAAGTGTATAAAATTGTACTCTATAAAAATAGAGGTTGAATATTGATCAATTTGAATATAGATGAATATACAATATATATCTTTCTATTTATATATAGATATCATATCAATTACATATATGTAATATTAATCTAATATACATAGTGGCCCAATTCTATTTCTTTGCTTCATAATTCATGTTGATTGCAATGAATCTGAAATCAAATAATCGAAAGGCCACTAATCTTTTTTTAGCATTCGAAAGAAGTAATTGATTGAGCAGTTGACAGATGATCCAGGAGTTCGGTTCCATGGGAACTTTTTATCTTCGGATTTCGAAAAGAATTAGCAAACCCCATCGTTATTTAACGTTTGAAGCATGATATGAAATGAGTTCCCTAAAACAAGAAAAAATCCTATTTTGAAAATAACTAAAATACTAATAATAATAAATAAAAGAAGTGGTAAGCACGTAATATGTGGGGTGGCTACCCCGAGGTACTATCTTATTATGAGGTAGTATATTATTATGCGTAGTATCTCATTGGACAACCACTAATGTTCTTTCGTGTCGAAAGTATGGATCCACTTAAAAACTTATAATCCGAACTCTTTTTTTTTTACTGTTCAAAATAAAAGAAAAAAAGTTTTGCAGAATGATCTATAAAATAAACCAAAAACAATACAGTTTTTTTTTTTCAATTAGTAGTACTTTTAGAGTCCACTTCTTCCCCATACTACGAGGGAAAGAGAAAATGTAAAGACTACCATTAAAGCAGCCCAAGCGAGACTTACCATATCCATGTGAATTATGTCCCCTATCTCTATGAATATAAAAGAATTATTCCATTATTGCTCACTAATAATTATTATTCACTAATAATAGTGGAATCACTAGCGCATAGTCAAAAAGAGATTCGGGCACAACACCATTGATGAAACAATACAAAAAATCGAATTATCCCAAGTTATTATATGATTTCTAGTATAATCGAAAAAGTTCAGTACAAATAAATAAACGAGGCAGAAAAACTCTTGGAAGTATCAAAGGAATGTTAGTAACATGTAGGAATAATAAGACCTAGTCTTTCTTTTGTTGTCCTGCATTTCATTACATTAAGTAAAAAGTCTCAAAATAGAGAATCAAGATAGTATCTATCACATAACCCTACTATTATTCCTTTCTCATTTGATCTAATCTTTACTGTCCCCCGATTGTTTCATAGAGACAATCGGAAGATGGGATGGCCTATTACATGTGTGGTTAGAGCTTATCGAAAAGAAATAAGTTCCTTTTTTTTAAGATTAAAATAAAAAAAAAAGACAATTATCCATTCAATATAATATTGATTGAATGCTCGAGTACTCAGATACTTTCATGAGTCCGTATATAAAGTATCTTCCTCCTTTCCGTAACGAAAAATGAAATTCTATTCCCTAATTCAAGACCCAATGAGTAGACACTACATTAGTAGTAGTAGTCGAAGGGCTATCATCTCAAGATTTAACGATTATTTTTCATTACTCTACTAAATTCTGGAAACGAAACCTATACGCAAGGATTTATAACGTTTTAGAGAACCCCAACGATGCTTAGAATCAAGCAAATCTAAAGAGGCTTTTCTTCTGCTGGAAAAAAAAATGATAAAGTTATATCAATATCAGCAAAACAGAAGAAGGTATTTTGATTCTTTTGTTTGTTGATGAGGCGACACCCGGATTTGAACTGGGGAAAAAGGGATTTGCAGTCCCCCGCCTTACCGCTCGGCCATGTCGCCAAAACGATACAAAATATTGGATTTTCTCTATCTCTTAGATAGATAGTATCTTACAACACACAATATCTAAAACTAAAAACCGCAAAACTTTGCTTTTTCTATTCAAAGAAAAAAAAAATGTGGATTTTCACTCACAAAAGAAAAAATTCAGGACAAATGGGAACCGTTAACTTTAACTATTGACTGTGAATTCATAAACGATTCTTGGATTGAAATTGCAAATTCGGTTTCCCTAATGATATAAGAAAACAATCCCAAAATGGATACCTTACCTAAATAAATAAAAATTGATAGATAACTAATCATTACTAATCCATCCGTATTGATTCGTTTCCATACCCATAAAAAAATCCTTATTAATGAAAATTTTAATAGCGATTATGAGGATATGTAAACCCCAGAACATAAACGATTACTATTATCTAAATCTAATTGGTTATCTTATATATATATAATATAAGATGTTTATAGGAAATGTTCGGAATTCCGTTTTTACAATTTTTTTTTTCATTATCATTAAATAGAAAATAGAAATTTTTGATAGAGTACGACATGTGATGTCCCCCATAGAACTGTAATAAAGGAGGCGATATATATAACTAACTATATATATCTGCACATCTTTATTAATAAATACAAGTCCTTATACATACTTCAATCGGATTCTACGAATCCTACTAAAAAAAAATATAGGTATAGGTAAAATATCTCTCTTGTATGCGAATTTTTTTTAACAGTGAAATCTACGAAAAAGTTCCATGTTGTTAAATAAAAAAAAATTCTATATTGTTTCTGCAGATCAAATCCTGAATCTATTTATAGTACCCAATCGGATTGGAATACCATAATAATGGTAGAAATTGACTCACTTTTGTTTTGATATAGATATTTTATACAAAACTCCAGAATTCTAAATAGAATTTACCAATTCATTTGGAGTTGTTGCAAATTCCAATTTCATTTGAGTATCAAAGTCTCTTTATTCCTACGTTCATATGTATTTCATGCATTACATCTATTACACCTATGAAGTTAGGTAAAATTTCATGTGATTCAGTAAACATAATATAAATTCCATCATTGCTAGATCGATCCATTTTATGATGAATAAGCAAATAATGGGATTTTTTTTATAAATGGGAAATAAATAAAATGCTTGGGGGTGGAAATGAGAGAATGTCTACAATACCTGCGTTTAATCAGATACAATTTGAAGGGTTTTGTAGGTTCATTGATCATGGCTTAACAGAAGAACTTTCTAAGTTTCCAAAAATTGAAGATACAGATCAAGAAATTGAATTTCAATTATTTGTGGAAACATATAAATTGGTAGAACCATTGATAAAAGAACGAGATGCTGTATATGAATCACTCACATATTCTTCTGAATTATACGTATCCGCAGGATTAATTTGGAAAACCCGTAGGGATATGCAAGAACAAACAATTTTT
>NC_007144.1:17500-22500 GCF_000004075.3 Cucumis sativus | reverse complement strand
GAGTTGCTAAGAGTAAAATTCGGGAAAAAGAACCCATTGTATGGGAAATACTTCAGGAAGTTATGCAGGGGCATCCCGTATTGCTAAATAGAGCGCCTACTCTGCATAGATTAGGCATCCAGGCCTTCCAACCTATTTTAGTGGAAGGACGTGCTATTTGTTTACATCCATTAGTTTGTAAGGGATTCAATGCAGACTTTGATGGGGATCAAATGGCTGTTCATGTACCTTTATCTTGGGAGGCTCAAGCAGAGGCGCGTTTACTTATGTTTTCTCATATGAATCTCCTGTCTTCAGCTATTGGGGATCCCATTTCTGTACCAACTCAAGATATGCTTATTGGACTCTATGTATTAACGAGCGGGAATCGCCGAGGTATTTGTGCAAATCGGTATAATCCATCTAATCGCAAAAATCATAAAAATGAAAAAATTTACAATAATAACTATAAATATACGAAAGAACCCTTTTTTTGTAATTCCTATGATGCAATTGGAGCTTATCGCCAGAAAAGGATCAATTTAGATAGTCCTTTGTGGCTCCGATGGCGACTAGATCAACGCGTTATTGCTTCAAGAGAAGCCCCTATCGAAGTTCACTATGAATCTTTGGGTACCCATCATGAGATTTATGGGTACTATCTAATAGTCAAAAGTATAAAAAAAGAAATTCTTTGTATATACATTCGAACCACTGTTGGTCATATTTCTCTTTATCGAGAAATCGAAGAGGCTATACAAGGATTTTGCCGGGCCTGCTCATATGGTACCTAATCCTCTGGTATCTCACTCAGCTAAGTAATTATATGACACCGGTATGAATTTTGTTCTCTCCGGTTCAACTAGGACCATAGGTCCTGAATTTCTACGCGAATCAAGATCGAGAAAAGGAAGTTTTCTAATCATTAACTCAAACCTATTGTCGAACCCCACTCAGCGTAATATGGAGGTACTTATGGCGGAACGGGCCGATCTGGTCTTTCACAATAAAGTGATAGATGGAACTGCCATTAAACGACTTATTAGCAGATTAATAGATCACTTCGGAATGGCATATACATCACACATCCTGGATCAACTAAAGACTCTGGGGTTCCAGCAGGCCACTGCTACATCCATTTCATTAGGAATTGATGATCTTTTAACAATCCCTTCTAAGGGATGGCTAGTCCAAGATGCTGAACAACAAAGTTTGATTTTGGAAAAACACCATCATTATGGAAACGTACACGCAGTAGAAAAATTACGCCAGTCCATTGAGATATGGTATGCTACAAGTGAATATTTGCGACAAGAAATGAATCCTAATTTTAGGATGACTGACCCTTTTAATCCAGTCCATATAATGTCTTTTTCGGGAGCTCGAGGAAATGCATCTCAAGTACACCAATTAGTAGGTATGAGAGGATTAATGTCAGATCCACAAGGACAAATGATTGATTTACCCATTCAAAGCAATTTACGTGAGGGGCTGTCCTTAACGGAATATATAATTTCTTGCTACGGAGCGCGGAAAGGAGTTGTGGATACTGCTGTACGAACATCGGATGCTGGATATCTTACACGTAGACTTGTTGAAGTAGTTCAACACATTGTTGTACGTAGAACCGATTGTGGAACCATCCGAGGGATTTTAGTGAGTCCTGGAAATAGGATGATTCCGGAAAGAATTTTTATCCAAACATTAATTGGTCGTGTATTAGCGGACGATATATATATGGGCCCGCGATGCATTGGCGTTCGAAATCAAGATATTGGTATTGGACTTATTAATCGATTCATAACCTTTCAAACACAACCAATATCTATTCGGACTCCCTTTACTTGTAGGAGTACATCTTGGATCTGCCGATTATGTTATGGACGAAGTCCTACTCACGGGGACCTGGTCGAATTGGGAGAAGCCGTAGGTATTATTGCGGGTCAATCTATTGGAGAACCGGGTACTCAACTAACATTAAGAACTTTTCATACCGGCGGAGTATTCACAGGGGGGACTGCAGAACATATACGAGCTCCTTCTAATGGCAAAATAAAATTCAATGAGGATTTGGTTCATCCCACACGTACACGCCATGGGCATCCTGCTTTTTTATGTTATATAGACTTGTATGTAACTATTGAGAGTGAGGATATTATACATAACGTCACTATTCCACCAAAAAGTTTACTTTTAGTTCAAAACGATCAATATGTAGAATCAGAACAAGTGATTGCTGAGATTCGCGCGGGAACATACACTCTTAATTTAAAAGAGAGAGTTCGAAAACATATTTATTCTGACTCAGAGGGAGAAATGCATTGGAGTACCGACGTGTACCATGCACCCGAATTTACATATAGTAATGTCCATCTCTTACCAAAAACAAGTCATTTATGGATATTATCAGGAGGTTCGTGCGGATGCAGTCTAGTCCCTTTTTCACTCTACAAGGATCAAGATCAAATTAACGTTCATTCTCTTTGTGTCGAAAGAAGATATATTTCTAGCCTTTCAGTAAATAATGATAAAGTGGGACAAAAATTTTATGGTCCGGATCTCTCTGGTAAAAACGAAAACGGAATTCCTGATTATTCAGAACTTAATCCAATCCTATGTACGGGTCAATCTAATCTCACATATCCTGCTATTTTCCATGGTAATTCTGATTTATTGGCAAAGAGGCGAAGAAATGGATTCATCATTCAATTTGAATCACTTCAAGAACGAGAAAAAGAACTACGACCCCCTTCCGGTATTTCGATTGAAATACCCATAAATGGTATTTTTCGTAGAAATAGTATTCTTGCTTTTTTCGATGATCCTCAATACAGAAGAAATAGTTCAGGAATTACTAAATATGGGACTATAGGGGTGCATTCAATCCTCAAAAAAGAGGATTTGATTGAGTATCGAGGAGTCAAAGACTTTAAGCCAAAATACCAAATGCAAATGAAAGTGGATCGATTTTTTTTCATTCCCGAGGAAGTGCATATTTTACCTGAATCTTCTTCCATAATGGTACGGAACAATAGTATCATTGGAGTAGCTACACGACTAACTTTAAGTATAAGAAGCCGAGTAGGCGGATTGGTCCGAGTGGAGAAAAAAAAAAAAAGGATTGAACTCAAAATATTTTCTGGAGATATACATTTTCCTGGAGAGATGGATAAGATATCCCGACACAATGGGATCTTGATACCACCAGAAAGAGTAAAAAAAAATTCTAAGAAATCAAAAAAATCGAAAAATTGGATTTATGTCCAGTGGATCACACCTACCAAGAAAAAGTATTTTGTTTTTGTTCGACCTGTAATCATATATGAACTAGCCGACGGTATAAATTTAGTCAAACTTTTCCCACAGGATCTATTGCAAGAAAGGGATAATCTGGAGCTTAGAGTTGCCAATTATATACTTTATGGAAATGGCAAACCAATTCGGGGAATTTCTGGCACAAGCATTCAATTAGTTCGGACTTGTTTATTGTTGAATTGGGACCGAGACAAAAAAAGCTCTTCTATCGAAGACGCGCGCGCTTCCTTTGTTGAAGTAAGTACAAATGGTCTGGTTCGAAATTTCCTACGAATAGACTTAGGGAAATCCGATACTGCGTATATCAGAAAAAGGAAAGATCCGTCAGGTTCAGGATTGATCTTTAATAATGAGTCAGATCGTACCAATATCAATCCATTTTTTTCTATTTATTCCAAGACAAGGGTTCCACAATCTCCGAGTCAAAATCAAGGAACTATTCGTACGTTGTTGAATAGAAATAAAGAACGCCAATCTTTGATAATTTTGTCAGCATCGAATTGTTTGCAAATAGATCTATTCAACGATGTAAAAGATTATAATGTCATAAAAGAATCAAGTAAAAAGGATCCTCTAATTTCAATTAGGAATTCGTTAGGACCTTTAGGGGCGGCCCCTCAAATTGTGAATTTTTATTCATTTTATTACTTAATAACTCATAATCCGATCTCCCTAACTAAATATTTGCAACTTGACAATTTAAAACAGATTTTTCAAGTACTTAAATATTATTTAATGGATGAAAACGGGGGGATTTTAAATTCCGATCCATGCATTAACATCGTTTTCAATACATTTAATTTGAATTGGCATTTTCTGCATGATAATTATCACAATAATTATTGTGAAGAAACACCTACAAGAATTAGTCTTGGACAGTTTTTTTTTGAAAATGTATGTATAGCCAAAAATAGACCACACTTAAAATCGGGTCAAATTATAATTGTTCAAGTTGATTCTCTAGTAATAAGATCAGCTAAGCCTTATTTGGCCACTTCAGGAGCAACTGTTCATCGCCATTATGGCGAAATCCTTTACGAAGGAGATACTTTAGTTACATTTATATATGAAAAATCACGATCTGGTGATATAACGCAGGGTCTTCCAAAAGTCGAACAAGTATTAGAAGTGCGTTCGATTGATTCAATATCGATGAGCCTAGAAAAGAGAATTGAGGGTTGGAACGAGCGTATAACAAGAATTCTTGGAATTCCTTGGGGATTTTTGATTGGTGCTGAACTAACGATAGTGCAAAGTCGTATCTCTTTGGTTAATAAGATCCAAAAGGTTTATCGATCCCAGGGGGTGGAGATCCATAATAGACATATCGAAATTATTGTACGTCAAATAACATCAAAAGTGTTGGTTTCAGAAGATGGAATGTCTAATGTTTTTTCACCTGGAGAACTCATTGGGTTGTTACGAGCGGAACGAACAGGGCGTGCTTTGGAAGAAGCGATCTGTTACCGAGCCGTATTATTGGGAATAACGAAAGCATCTCTAAATACTCAAAGTTTCATATCGGAAGCAAGTTTTCAAGAAACTGCTCGAGTTTTAGCAAAAGCCGCCCTCCGAGGTCGTATCGATTGGTTGAGAGGTTTGAAAGAGAACGTTGTTCTAGGAGGCATGATACCCGTTGGTACGGGATTCAGAGAATTAGCGCACCGTTCGAGGCAACATAACAATATTCCTTTAGAAACCCCCCC
>NC_007144.1:2500-10000 GCF_000004075.3 Cucumis sativus | reverse complement strand
AGATGATCCCTATACAAGAGGAGATTATAACAATCTTTCCAGTATTATTTTCGTTCCCTATTTCTATTTAATATAATCCTTAGGAAAAGTAGTTTGTTTCCGCCGAGCTAAAAAACGATGTCGACGTCTCTAGTAAACCAAAGAAATTGTTTAATAGCTATTTTGTTTTGCTTCAATCTCCTTTATACAAAGAAAAAATTGAAGATTTAGTTACGATTAGAAAAAATTCCACCTTTATCCATGGATCTCTTATTCCTTCAATTGGAAGTATTGATCCAATTCAATAAAATTATGTTTCGTAATTTCATGATCCAATTTTGTCAATTTAGAACAGATTTTTGGATACAAATCACGAGAATTTTTATTTTTCCTCGAATCTTTCATCGAGAGGTAAAGGATTAAATCCTTTTAAGAAATAAAGTTTTTGATCGGAATATTAATCAACCCGAAGGATCCCTTAACTATTAAGGGATTAATAGAACGAATCGCACTTTTACCACTAAACTATATCCGCTACAATGCAATTATTGCATATAAATGGACCTTTTGTCGAAGACGAAAATAAGTCGTATTAAAAAGAGGACTCATTTTAATTAACTAATTAACAAGTTTTTTATTCTAGTAAAGTACTAAAGAATAATAATAAGGAATCGAACCTTGATTCTATATCATCTTTTTCTGTATCATAGGAATTGAAATAATAAATCTTCTTAGGATTCTTGTTGTTTCTATTTTTTTTTTTTTTTTCAAAAACATTTTCAAATCAAATAAATAATTTGATCTACGATTCATTGGAACAAAAAAAGCCCGGCTAGGTACTGACCAGGCCAGGCCGTGGAACTAAAAATAAAAAGAAAAGGACTTTTCGGATAAAATAAAAAAGGTACTTTCTTTTTATTTATAAATATTTTTATGAATCTTTAATATATTGGTATTATTTATATATTAGGATTGAAGATATCTCTTCTTTTGAGCTGAGCCCTTATCTAATCAAATCTAATTTATCTAAATGGAATTCCTAATAAAAAAAGTTTTTATCGATTTTATAGATATCCATCGATATATCTAGATAATTATCTATATCAATATAAATAATTATCTATATCAATATAATTATATATCTATATAATAAAGGGGGGAGATAAAGAAGGGCTTTTTTCAAGCCCTTTATTTTCTATTTTTTATACAATGTATCATAGTAATTATCCGTTTTCCATTTGGGGAGAGATGGCTGAGTGGACTAAAGCGTCGGATTGCTAATCCGTTGTACGATTTTTTTGTACCGAGGGTTCGAATCCCTCTCTTTCCGTTTCTGTCAATTACTTGGTATTTTTTTATAGTTGAGGAAAGGTGTGGAATAGATAAAATGTTAAGAACATTTCAAAATCAAGCAAGGAAAAAAAATCTGATTTTTTTATTCTTCACGCCCCGGATTACGTCCCGGGTCATTAGATAGGAATCCGAAAATGAAGAGAGAAACAAAGAATATTACTACTGTATAAACAAATAGTTTGAGAGTAAGCATTACACAATCTCCAAGATCATTTTTTTTTTAAGAGAATAGATTCTCTATTTTAATCTGTTTTGACACCAAGAAATGCAGTGAAGTTATTTCTAGAAATAGGAAAAAATTTAAAGAGTTGAGTCCTTGATTACTCAAAATTGGATTTCATACCCACAATTCTATATTGTGGGGGACTCTAACAGGGTCGTTCAAAGGAAAAAAGTAAGAATAATAAAATGAGAGTGATCCAGATTTATCAAAGCTATAGAAGGATTTCTATATTGGATTCAACTTAAAGCTTCAGACTGTATGTACAACTTATCTGATCTTATAACTAGTTAGAATCTTTTTTTTTTTTTTTCCTAGTAAATCATGAATTTGTCTCGGACAGTATTAAAAATATTATCGAAAGCTTACAGCAGCTTGCCAAACAAAAGCTAATAGAAAAAAGAATAGAGGTATTACTGGCATAACATCTACTATTGGATTCAAAAAAGCGTAGGCCTCGGGCAATTTGGCGACGAAAAAACTACTTGAATAAAGGAAAGAATTAAGACAGATACCGATGAAACTTAAGATATTAAGCATAACAATTTTTTTTTTTTTTTCTTTGTTCTTGAAGATAATTGTATTTCTTTTGATTTGATTGAGTTATTAATCCCCTATTATTCCTATGATATAAGTGATAAGGGAAAAATTAATAACATAAAGTAGGTCAAAAAACCTTTCTTTGATTTGAACTCAGCCAATCAAAAATCCTTCAATTCTCAAATAAAACGAGAATCGAAGAAATCCTACTTTCATACAATATCTTAATGGAATTATATGTAATGATCAATAAATTTAGTTTAATTGGATCTATAAACGTATCAAAATCCGAGCAACAATCTAATTTTTTCTATAAATATTTGTACTGGAATTGACGACTAACCACTACCAATATTAGTGTTTATTAGTGTTGAATATAAATGGGGCGTGGCCAAGTGGTAAGGCAACGGGTTTTGGTCCCGCTATTCGGAGGTTCGAATCCTTCCGTCCCAGAGTATGCGTCTTATATATAATAATAGTATATTATAAGATATATGGAAAAATATTCGATATCATATCAGACTATAGATTGCCAACCTTATGCTTAAGAGTCTAGATATAGATCGAATGTTATTGTTCTTTATTATTTTCTTATAATGATGCATTTAAGAAATGCGAAAGCCTCTCTTATTCTCTATCTCTTAAATGGTGTGTGAAACCCGAGTATTTTTTTTCTGTGGATTTCTTAAACACGAAGGTCTTGTGTTTTTGGCACTAATGGAATTCAATCAATGGTCTTACGAAACTTAAGACCTATTTAGCGTACTCAAATTTAGAGTAAAATAAAAAAAATAGGTAGGAACATACTCTGGATCTGTTTGACTTTCGCCTTATACAAGATAGTCTAGCACCTCCGAAACTAGTCCAGTCCCCCGTAGGATCCTTTTTTGATTTATGATGCATCTACTCGATCTAATTGGGGGGGTAGATAGGAGGTAATCCATAACGGAAGATATCAATTTGAATATCTGCCCGAATCTTATTAACAAAGAATCAAGTTACATATGTAACATATTATGTATTTCTTTTCACCTCATTTTTTCGTATGTTTGTCTGTAATGAATAATTGTAAATTCAAGTAACAATTCATACATCTTTGTCACTTTATTTTTGATTTTAGGGAAAGATTCTTGAGTCTCTTAAGTTAAATAAACTGGGCAGAAAATGCTGATATGTATGTATTGTTATTATCTATTTTTATCGTTTTATTTCTTTTTTTTTTTTTTACAAAAATTTAGTCAAATAATAATATTGAGGTAGTAAATTTCAATCAAGTAAATCTTTTTAATGATTTCTTATGAGTCCTTGGACTCGAAGAAGTGTGAAACTCGGTGAATCCATTCTATGAAGAAATTGAAAAATGGAGATTCTTAATTATTCGTAATTAATTATTTCTTAATTTATTTTATAGAAATTCCCAAAAATCTCTCCATATTTCTATTATATAGAAAATATCTATATATAGAGAAATAAATATTGCACTCATACAAAAAAAATGTTATTGATCCAATATATACAATAAAATATGGGTTTAAATAAATTGAAGTATTGCTAAGACTTTTTCAAAAACTACCCATGTCATAAGAGTATAGATTACTATGGACCAACTAACCCAATGACTATACATGATTCCATAAATGAATCAATTACATCCCAGTTCCAAGAAATTAGAGGTTATGGTAAAACTTCGTTTAAAACGATGTGGTAGAAAGCAACGTGCGCACTCTGAAGAGCTCATGCTACGGAGGACTGCAGACTCGACCTCGCGTACTATACGCTGCGACTTGAAGGACATGATCCACTGTGGATTCTTACACCCACCATTTTTAGGAATGAAGATGCTCTTGACTCGACATAGTTTGTTCGGTTGCACTGAGCTCTGTTTTTTTTAGGGTTTTGATGTAACATAGTACATGATGGAGCTCGAGTAGAAAGTATTGATTCATTTATCAAGGGCAGAGATCTAGGGTTAGTGTCAATCAATAAGTTAAAACTACTTCGTAAGTATAGGTTCGGTATACAAATCGAAAGGATCCAATTCGAACAAGTTTCAAATTCAAACATAAAATTTGATCAAAAGTGTATCACACGAGAATCCATTATTTATATGATTCTTTGATAAAAAGAAATCACAAAAAAATGGTATGTTGCTACCATTTTGAAACGATTAAAGATCACCGAAGTAATGTCTAAACCCAATGATTCAAGGCAAGGATAAAGGATCCCGGAACAAGTAAAAATCTTTTTCAATTGTCTCAATAACTAAACTAGATCAGAATGAAGAATCGAAATAGATTCTAACGGAGACAGGCAAAAATAAAGAGGTTAGAGACCGCTCAATAAATGAAATGCTTAAGCTTAAGGTTTTTTTCCTTTGCGTGAGAGTTATCCAACTTGAGTTATGGGGATAAGAATGAGTTTTTTTTTCAAAAGAAAAACAAAAGAATAAGAAAAAATTATTTAAATCATAGTCTAATTGATTTAATAATCTATGGATCTATTTGACATTAATTAGAATTCTATACATAACTTTGAATTTCCTCGAGCCGTACGAGGAGAAAACTTCTTATACGGTTCTGGGGGGGGTATTGTTAATTTACATCTATCCCAATGAGCTGTTTATCGAATCATTGCAATTGATGTTCGATCCCGAAGAGAAGGAAGAGATCTTCGTAAAGTGGGTTTTTATGATCCGATAAAGAATCAAACCTATTTAAATGTTCCTGCGATTCTATATTTCCTTGAAAAGGGTGCTCAACCTACAGGAACTGTTCATGATATTTTAAAGAAGGCAGGTGTTTTTACGGAACTTCACCTTAATCAATAACCGAAATTCCATTAATATTAATAAACGAGGGTGTGGATAACTTAACTTGTATATAGCTTTGACTAACCTTTTCTTTAGTATTTCCCCCCTCTCTTGTTCTATTCATCCTATACACTTATTACCTTAAAATTCCGTCTTCGATAATGAAAAAAATCTATTTTGATTTTATTGATATAAATTGATCTAAGATGAATAGAAAAAAAAATAAATCAAGTGACTAAATGAACTAATTGGTTCTAGACGATATATTTTATATCAAATTTGTACATTACCTCGGTTGATTTTGTTGCAATTTTATGAATAAATAAAAAGGGGGGGTTAAGTTTTTTTACTTATTATTTATGGATTGAATCAACCCGATATATTTTTTTCTACTTCTTCCTTAATTTCTTCTTTCGCCTACATCTTTTATGTCTATCTATGTTGATTATCTCTAGAGTGCCAATCCAATCCAAGTCCGTAGTTTTTTTTAATTCTTTTCTATTATTTTAATATAATTGATTATTATTAGAATATTTTCTCTTAATTCTATTTTGTTAGCTTTATCTAGTTAAATATAACTATATTTATTTTATATATATAAAATAAATATAGTTATTCAACTCAAATTGTTATTTCCATTTGTTTTTTATTCGTTATATAATTTTTTTCTAATTCTTTTGTTTTGTCCATTATAGGCGTTTTTCATTATTCACATTCATATATTGACAACAGTGTATCAAATAAATATAATCCGATCGTGTATAAATGAAGCTAGTTATCTCCCTTTCATGACCTTTGCTTTTCACGCACATGATGGTCTCATTGTATTTTTTGTGATACAAAAAATTACTTTTGTGTAATATTTGTATGATTTTTTTTTTATTGGAATATTTTGATTACGTCATGTAATTTAATTTCTTTTGTTATTTTGATTCCGATTGTATCTACACAGAAAAATTTTGCATATTTTTGGGTTGCTAACTCAATGGTAGAGTACTCGGCTTTTAAGTGCGGCTAGCATCTTTTACACATTTCTATGAAGTAACAGATTCGTCCATACTATCGGTAGAGTTTGTAAGACCGCGACTGATCCTGAAAGGAATGAATGGAAAAAGCAGCATGTCGTATCAATGGAAAATTCTAGTAATATTTTTACCTTACTAGATTAGGCCAAACCTTGTTTTAATTCGTGATGCGGAAAAAAAAAGTAAAGTCGGGTCGAATCAATAAATGGATAGGGCACTATGCTCCAATTATAGAGAAATAAAAAGTAACGGGCTTATGTTCTTAATTTGAATCATTCCCCGATCTAATTAGACGTTAAAACTATATTAGTGCTTGATGCGGGAAGGACTTTTCTTATGAGTGAGTTATCCATTTTTTTCTAAGTCCTAACTATTAGTTACTCTACGTTATGAGGTAGAGGGGAATGTGTAGAAGAAGCAGTATATTGATAAAGAGTTTTTTTCCAAAATCAAAAGAGCGATTGGGTTGAAAAAATAAAGGATTTCTAACCATCTTTTTTATTCTAAAATAGAAACCAATTAGATGACAAAAGAAAAGAGAGGATAGAGAGTCCGTTGATAAGTCTTACCTATTTACGAGGTATCTATTATTATTCTTTATTTTACTCTAATACCTTGTTTTGACTGTATCGCACTATGTATCATTTGATAACCCAATAAATCCATTTATAGTATCCCCAGTTCAAATCAAATTTCAAATGGAGGAATTTCAAGGATATTTAGAACTTGAGAAATCTCGGCAACGTGACTTCCTATACCCACTTATCTTTCGGGAGTATATTTACGCATTTTCTCATGATCATTTTTTAAATGGATCCATTTTGTTGGAAAATTCTGGTTATGACAAAAAATCCAGTTTACTAATGGTAAAACATTTAATTACTCGAATGTATCACCAGAATCATTTTTTTTTTTTCACTAATTATTATAACAAAAACCCTTTTTGGGGGTACAACAACAATTTGTATTCTCAAATGTTATCAGAAGGGTTTGCAGTCATTGCGGAAATTCCACTTTCCCTACGATTAGTATCTTCCTTAGAAGAAGAAGAAATCGCAAAATCTTATAATTTACGATCAAGTCATTCAATATTTCCTTTTTTAGAGGATAAATTCCCACATTTAAATTATGTGTCAGATGTATTAATACCCTATCCGCTCCATCTGGAAATTTTAGTTCAAATCCTTCGCTCCTGGGTGAAAGATGCCTCTTCTTTTCATTTATTACGGTTCTTTTTTCACGAGTATTGTAATTTGAATAGTCTTAGTACTTCAAAAAAATTGATTTCTTTTTTTTCAAAAAGAAATCGAAGATTAGTCTTGTTGCTATACAATTCTTATGTATGTGGATACGAATCCATTTTCCTTTTTCTACGTAACCAATCTTCTCATATACGATTAACTTCTTATAAGGGCCTTTTTGAGCGAATATATTTCTATGGAAAAATCGAACATCTTGTCAAAGTGTTTGCTAATTATTTTTCGGCTATCTTACGGGTCTTCAAGGATCCTTTAATACATTATGTTAGATATCAAGCAAAATCTATTCTGGTTTCAAAGGATACGCCACTTCTG
>NC_016006.1:0-44840 GCF_000004075.3 Cucumis sativus | reverse complement strand
AAAGGCTACTGCCTTCACATAATGGTACTTCTCCTCTTCCTCCGTCCGGTCGAGCTTCGTACTTGTGGCCGATTTCTTCTTTCAATGTGAGAATATTGGTAGGGGTCGTTTGCATCCGGGAAGGAAGGCGGAATCCTTCCTTCTACAGAGATGGACGTGAAATTTAGGTTCCTTCTCTCATCCTCAACTGCGAATTGCGCGATGAGATGGATCCGCCTCGGTCGAGCTCCCGATCTCTGGTCGAGTTACTACCTCTTGGACTTGAGATTTGAGTTCGGGAATCTTTCTTCATTTATTATCAAAATAATCTAGATTCATTGAGTAAGGTAAGGAGATGACTTTTGCAAGAAGAACTGCTACCCTTTCAAGAAGAAAGGCCTCAGCCGATCCGGATAATGGAGGTCGCGCGGACTCTTCTCCTACTTCATTCCCCTCCCCGGGCACCTCTTATCCTTTCCTTCGCCCATGCCCACTCCGCAATATTCTTTGCACCTTCGTACCTTGTCTAAATTCAATAAAGAAGGAAAGAAATGTGCGAATGCATAAAGAAAATCTTCACGGAAACCCAGCCAATTCCTTGCGAGTCTTATCTTCCCCACGGGTTTAAGGAGTCTTCTCTTTTCTTCCTTTTCATACGAACATTTCTTCTCACCTTGATGGAGAAAGCGATAAAAGGTGAAAGTTCATTTTGGTGGACTTGATTTCTTCCATCTCACCTATACCCAAGGTAGTGGGAAGATTCGCCAAATGACTTCCAAATGGCCCAGCGGTTTTCCCCGCTCATTCTCATGAAAATCAGTCCCGGTATTTGAAAAATACAATAGAAAAAGACTCCTCTCCCTCTAAAAAATCTCGTCGGCGAGCCGCCACAATATCCCTGTCTTATGGAACCTTGCTCATAATAGCTTTTCATCTTCTTTTCTTTTTGGCCAGAATAGACCCGTATTTCTCCGGACCATAAACTCAAACTAGAAGTCTGACATTGATTTTACCTGTCCTAGGAGTTCTTCTTTCATTGCGTTTTCCCGGCTTTTTTGCTTCTAAATGTGACTTTTGTTAATCTTGATATTTAACGATAATTGTCTAATTTTGCCTGATTTTTTGTCTTTTCTTGCTACTTTATAGGCCCAAAACCTAGCAAAATCATGGAATTCACTCCGTCTTCAATCTAGCAGATTCATATCTAGCAGATTCATATCTAGCAGATTCATAATTCTTCTTTCATTCTCGTTAATGAGCCCGTAGTTAGGAGTATTAAGACCGGTCCTACGTCCATTTATCCGTAGGACTATCCATATGGAAGGAAGTAGGACTATCCGTAATTAACGAAGGGCTAATAAACCGGGAAAGAATATCCCTTATATCTTATCTCTCTCGATTATGAGCAGGTCACTGAGGTAGGGATGAATCTGCTCAACATTGCTGTGATACCTATCACCAAGGTGGAAAACCCGCCACAACAACAGGGAGAGCCCAAAAGCGCTAGGAATATTTCAATATGTAGATCGGGAGGAACCTCTAATTTAGATTACGCGCAGTGGCCCATATTTCTACAATATTACATTGGTGATAGAGCAGAAAGGCAGCCCTTAAACATCCACATTAGGATGTCCCCCAAGAATATAGGGGAGGAGGCCTTCTTCCAGGAAGAGAATGAAAGAATACAAAACGATTTCCGACGAAAGCAGGAGATTCAGCCCAAAGAATGGCGAGATCTCATCATAATGATAGGGCACCCTGACGATCACTATTAGCAGCCTTTCGCTGCCGAGGGCTATATTTTGAATTGACAAGCTATGATTTAGTAGGCCTTTTTTCAACATCAATATCCCTGTCTTATGGCACAAAAGTCAATAAAAGAAAATAAGCTCATTAACGAGATAGAAAGCTGAAACTATCAGAATCAGAGGGAAATCCCAGATTTTGCTAGGCGCTTCTAATGGATAGGACTGAGTCCGGAGTCCGCAGGATTTATCCGGAGGACTATCCATATGGAAGTAGGACTATTAGGAGAGCTGAAAAGAATATAGAAGCAAGAAAGAATGAAAAATCAGTCAAAAAAGACGGAACTCATATTGCATTGAGCCTCCTACTCGCATATTGAATTGCGCCTCCGGACCACTATTTAATTCACATCCATAAATAAAGGGATAAAGAAGTCCTCCGGTTTTTTAGTGGATAAGAGAGGTCCTTCGCCTATAAATTCCCATATTAAGCTACTGAGGCCCAAAGTCAGCCCACTACACGGGAAGAACTGCGCAAAGAATATTGCGATGAATCAGCGGTCGATGAGCAAAGAATTTGATCTTTATCCATTGAATTTGAGCGCTCATAACCTCTTAGCATATCCTATCCTCAATTACTCCTGAAATACTAAGAATACCTGACCTAGCGCCATAAGAAGAGATAGGGGCTTTACGGTCTCGCCATATTATGATATCCTCTGACCCTACTCAATCCGCCGATTTCAGTGCCCTCTCTTATTGGGTCCTGGTCGTCAACTCATCTCTCGCTCGCAAATTCTTTGCGCCTTGCGTGGATCGGTTCTCGTCCTAGTTCCGATCGGATAGCCTTTCTTTGAATTCTGAATTTAGCCTTGTCCTTCAACTAAAGAGAAGAAAGATCATTCCATTCCAAGTCTCGATATTAGCGGAGATTTTTCTATTTCTAATAATACGGGCATTGGGACAAAAAATCTGATGACTGAGGACTATTTCTACTTTCAGAGGTCGAGGTCTTGAATTCCCCGCTTTCTGTCCATGTCTGGTTCCAAATAGAAGTTTTGACCTTTTATATCATATCAAGACTATTCCAATACTATGCGCTGATTATTCGAGAGGATTCGTAGGTTCAGACTTTGGGGTTCAGTTCAGATGAGTCCGCTCTTGATATTGATAATAATCTTTTCAAGAATAAGCTTTAGCCTTAATCAAATCACTGTAGACTAAAGATGTCGAAGTAAATCAATTGAAAGTAGGCCTTGGTCGCTCATTCCCCTACCCTAGCATCCTAATCAGACTATTCAAAGAGAAAGAGAGAGAGATAGAGATGGGCGAATGAAAGAATGGGACGGAAATGGTAATACAGACAGTGGGGAAACCTCGATGATTAGGCGGACGTCCGCCGCACGAGATACTTCAAAAGGTCCCGCGCTGGCATCAGGCTTCCATGGTCCTTCGCCCCAAACCCTGTGGCTTACTCTTCCCCGGAAGGGAAAGGCCAAAATCACTAAATGGTCGGAGCATAGGGCATGACGGAATGTTCTCATTCTAAACTCTTCATAAAGAACCCGGTGGAAGAAGAATATCAAAAATGATTTAGTCGGCTCCAAGAAAGCTCTGATTTTTGAATAGATACGGGTGGAAGAACTCGACTTAAGAGGAGAGGGGCGGAAGGAGTTGAACCTCTCCTATTAGTGGCCTGACCACGCCCTGATCATACCTCGTATTCTTATGAGAATGAAATGGGAATCCCATTTCTCAGTTCTTCCTTCATTTCTTTCTCGTGCAATTCTTGGTTCTTGGACGTGAACAGATTCCGAGTTCATACTCAAAGCGGAAATCGAGAAGGAATTCCTTTGCTTCCCCGCTTCTCTTTATTCTGCACTCCTTCCCTTCTTCTCAAATTCTTTGAGCCCCTATTTATTTATGGATGTTCATTGAGCGAAGGCGCAAAGAATATTGCGAGGGATAGCTCTGACTTTTGTTTTCGTACTCCGAAACCTCGATCATTCTTTCTCAACAATATCCCCCACGGTGCGGTAGTTTAATCTTGCAGCCTTGCACTCATCAATAGAAAGCCGAGTCTATTCGCACCTTCCAGTCGCTTCGCGCCTTCAAAAAGAAAAGCTCCAGATGAGTCTTATGGAACTGAAAGGACTGATTAATGGAACTAAGACTTCGAAAAAATAGGCATATTGACAAAGAATATTGAGAATTTGAGAAGCGAGATCCGTGGTAGTTTCACTATCTTTTCTATAGTACAATTCATTATAGAGTAGGATAGCTAGACCCCCACTCCGCGGTCCCACAGAGCGGTACAGTAGAAGCTCGTATGAATGATAAGGCAAAAGGCTTTTGACTTTCAATGGGTCCTTTTTCAGAGTCAATTTGGATGCAGAAGAATTCTTCGAGAAGTTCATGCTAATCGCGTAGAAGGATTTTCTTCCTTATGTTCAAAGGAAAGCGCTTTGATATGGAACTAGGACCTGAAGTCAGTTCTTTCGTGGAACAAGGTTGCTCGACCGCTACGTGGGGGCCGGATTGAGTTCAGACCACACCCAAGATCATCCCCATATTAAGCTACGAAGGCCCGAAGCGCATTTATCTAAGAAAAGAAGAAAGGCTCTTTTCAGATTGAGAAATCCATATTAAACTTCTTCCGGTCTGGAGATTGGAGATTGAGCTCGACCCTAAACTAAGGAATGGGTGCTTTACCCAGCGGATTGAATATGCTTTCCCATAAGAGGGCTAGTAGGGTCCGGAGGAATCAGTCTCATGAGTCAGAGTTAGAATCAAAGGAAAGAAAGGGGGCAGGTTCAAAGAATATTGACAGAGGCATCCCTTTCTCTTGAATTGAATCCCCAGAAATCCACTCTCAATCTACAGCCGTAGCCTCATTTAAGTAAGAGAATAGGACTAGCGCATCTTAGCTATTTTAGAGAGAAAAGATAGAAACTAGATGTCTAAATCAAATCAAGGGTGCAGATGTTCAAGGGAGTTCGCTTTCTTCCATTTCCCCGACTTTCATGAACCCTTCCGCCAATAGGCAGGCTCTTTATTTTGCTATTTGACCTCTCTGATAGGCTTGATTTTGAGTGGTTTTCTATGAAAATTCCAATCTAATCTCAAATCCCCCGTCCTTCGGACTATCCATATTAACCTAGCATCTTGACCCTTATTTCCATAAATGAAATGGATCTACGAAATCCCCTAATGGATAGTCCTTCGGACCTGTCTTATTGCGCCTGGACCTTTCTTTTTGAACTTTGCTCCGTAGGTCCTCCGGACTGGTCTCATTGATATGATAAGGACATATTAACCTGAATATCAGAGCTTTAGAATTTCATCTTCTTAATATCTTTTTATGAAATAATGAATCGCACTTTCGCGGGAATCGCTTCGCATCTGAATATCCGATTATGAGTTTGTGCGAAGGAGTGAGAGTTTCTAGGTTTACGAAGTCGAGAGAGAGAGAGAATAGACAGACAGAGATTGAATGAGTACGAAATGAGTGAGGGAGGTGAAAAGAAGATTGAGAAAGGCATCCGTCCCAGAGGTCAGCGAAGCCACTCCTTAGAGCTTCACGAGATAATCCCAGTCGGGTGCTAATAGCGCGAGTTCTTTCTGCTGGGCACACTGAACCTCTTCCCTGAGATCGTACCCGGATGAGCTTCCTTCCCTTCTACTCATTGAATCGGGAAAATCTGCTCTGTTCTCGCTGGTAGAAATCCGCTCATATTCTACCACGAGTAGGACGGACCGCTACGTGGGGAACTGCGAGACTAAGAGAGGGAGGTCTGACGACCCTGACCTTGAGGAGCGCCGGTGCCTTTCATGCCTTTCTCAATCCTTTCCATTAAGATGCCAAGTCTCGAACTCTTTTTCTTTACCCGCGAGCAAAGGCAGTCATATTGGGTAACTTCAATACGCTTTCCAGTAGGGTAGGCCTCGGTCTCTTTCTTTACCTTTCAATACGGGGATCCATCAATCCTCGTCCGTCCGGAAGCCCTTGTTCATTGAGGCGGTTGGGTGGGAGAAAGATTGCATTTGAGAGCGGAACGAAGCCAAGGCATCCTTATCTTGGAGGAGGATAGGCTTTGCTTATTCTAAATCTTTTCATTGTGACAAGTGCTGTTGAGGAAAGGGCTTAAAGGGAAGTTTCACACAAAAGGGAAAGCCGTGGCTGTAGCAGTTTAAGGATTAATAGTGGCTCGACTTTCTATTAAGTGGCACCTTTGAATCTTTCTCTTTTTTTTTTCTCTTGAAACTACTTTCCCCGTTTTTCTACTTAGTTGAGGAAATGGATAGAAACATCAAATTCCTTGCTCCTCCTCCGGGATGGTAAAGCTCTTCGGTCCCTCCAAGTTCAAAGAAAGAGTAGATGAGATGATGTCAAGACGCTTACTCCAACCTTTGAACAATCTTAGTCCTGATTTCTCAGAATGTGATATTCTATGAAAAGTGTGCATTCACTAAGGTCTTGTGCCTGCCAGTGCTATAGGCAATGCCTCTCAGTAGGCCTTTGTACCGGAATCAATGTCTTCATTCCTGGGGGACAGACGAGGTTCAAGTGCTCATTCAATGCTTTTCGATAAGATTACTTGGGACATAGCAGTCAAAAGCGAAGCATGACTGATCTATAATCTAAAGGACGAACTGACAAGAAAATCCCGGAACTCCCACTTTCTACTGGGTGGGAAAAGTCTCTCGCATTTCATGGGTTCCTCCTGTCGAGCCCTTGTTCATTGACTTTATCTTCCGTCTTGAGCATTCTTGGGTTCGGTTGGACATCATACCAGCGTCTTCTTTCATTACCGCTCCCCCAGGTTCAAAGTTCGGTTAATTACGGAAAGTCCTCCTTCGGTTAATTACGGATAGTCCGGAGGATAAATGGACGTAGGACCGGTTAACTACGGGCTCATTAACTCGAATGAAAGAATCATTATGATGTTCATTGTACTCCTTCATTGATTTTGAGATTGCAGACGGAGTGAATTCCAGAATAGACCCGTCAGTATCCGGACCAGAAACTCAAACTAGAAGTCTTCATTGATTTTCCCTAGATTTTTCTAATGGACCAGTTGCAATTTCCCGGCTTTTTTGCTTCTAAATAGGACTAAATCTCATCTTGATATTCTACGATAATTGAGTGAAAAAGAAGGAATTTTCATGATTTCTTGCTACTTCCCTATGGGCAAAACCTAGCATTTCCCTCCGCGGATTCATCTGAAATCTAGCTCTTCAATCTAGCAGATTCATAATTCTTCTTGAATTCGAGTTATGAAATCAGAATGATTCTTGAATTCGAGTTAATGAGCTTCTTTTCTTTTCTTTTCACAGGTGCCAGGTTAATATGGATAGTCCTTCGGACCTGTCTTATTGCGCCTGGACCTTTCTCTTCTTTATGGGAGGTCCTTCGGACGGGATGGGAAGAGGCTGAAAGGTAGGGTAGGCGCCCACCAGATCAGTCTGAGGACAAAGGAAAGGGTCGAAGAAGCTTGATGAGGCATCGGCTGCTCGTACAGGACACACCCCGCCTCAATGAACAAGGGGACCCCCACTACGCGGTGAGTAAGGAAAAGAGGCAAAAGTCAATGAATGAGTAGGCACCCCTTTCTCTTTCAGCTGGATAAGTTCTTGTTTATTAACAATATTGTATTGATCAGCTTGGTTGCTGCTGAGGCAGCTATCTCTCTTGCTGTAATGAGAGCAATACCATGTGCTCCTTATTCCACTCCAACGATCCCCATTAGATAAGGACCTCTTTCTTCCCTTTTCTGTCTTCTTCTTCTTGTGATTATTCCCGCGTAGTGGGTTGCATTTTCTACGATTTGAGCTAAATATGAGACTTATCCTTTCTTATGCTAATAGTCGTTTTTTGACTGAAAAACCACCTCCTTTGAATGAAAAGTGAGATGAGAGCCTTATTGTATAAAGGGGATAAAGATGCTCAAAACAAAAGGAGGCCCAAAACCTTGCATTTTCTGAATTTTGCCTAAGAAATGGCGGAATTTGAGGTTTGGGTTAATGGGGAAATTGGCTGAAGATGAGTGAGAGTTGGGGGAAGAAAGTAGACAAGCTGATCAAAGGTCCCAACCAACCATTGGTGTACCGAGTCAAACCTCTGGTGGTTAGAATTGACGAGGGATCCTCCTTCCTCTTATGTAGACGGACAACCGCCCATAGGCGGCTTGATCTTCACTTTCACTTGGGCACGGGCCTCTGAACTCCACCGGTAACTCATTCGGGTCGGATCGAGGTCAGGCCCTTCTCCGGTCCTTTGTGAGAAAGAGAAAGACAGTGATTTTTCTCTGAAATGATTCCACGAAAGCACCCCTAAGAATGACCTCTAGGCTCTTAAAGCGGACGTCGCAAGTCAAATTCTCTAATGGATAGGCCTCTCATCCCCTAATGGATAGTCCTTCGGACCTGTCTTATGGCGCCTTTGTTTTTGCCTTCTTCTTCAACGGCAACTGAAAGAGCAAGGCTTGCTCTCCCGCTTTCCTTTGTCCCTCTCCCGAGCATATGACTTCCCCTATTTGACTAGTGCCTGCCACAGCGACTGACTCACTCTTAGGAAAGAAGACTTGTCATAAACCTTTCGGTCGAGGAGCCACATTCTAATTCACTGAAAGAAAAAAGAATCAATGAACAAGGCGTCACAGGTCCTTCGGACAGACGGGTTAATATGGATAGTCCTTCGGACCTGTGGAACTGATTTTCATACTTTTTCAGTCGGCCAATCCGCTCTTATCTTAGAGTTAGATCAGATCCGGTCTTTGCCATGATGGATCTGCACGCTTTGGTGGACTAGGACTCCCGGTCTTTTCACGCTAGTTCTGTGATCCCAGGGAACTAGTGAAGTTAGCCCTTTGGGTGAATCTTATACCTTCATTGCTTTCGGGAAGAAAGGAAGGGAGACTTGAAAGGAAGACTGGATCCGCTCTCCCTGATTCAAGAGTCAAAGATAAAAAGCCTAGTTTCGACCTGTCCTTTTTCAATATTCTTCGATCATTCTTTCTCATATTCATTCACCCGCTCCTTCAAAGTAGGCCTTTTTTCAACCGCAATATTCTTCTCATATTCATTCACCCGCGTAGTGCTTTCTTGATTTTGGAGTTAGGCGCAGCAAAGAATATAATATTGCGATGCGATTGCCTTCCACTTTAACGCGCGTAGGAGGCGCAATTCAATATGCGAAGGCGCAAAGACGAGGAGCAGCTCCAAAAAGCCTCTGCGGTCAGTCCTTCGGACCTGCTTACTCTTTTAGAGGGGGAAAAATGATTCAAAAACAAAGGCTCAAAGAGCTCTGATTTTTCTTTTTAGAGGACTATGAATAGCTATTATTTGGAGGAACTCCATTAGTTCCGAACTTGGCTCCGCTCCGTCTCATTGATAAGGAAATAAGACGACTGTAGGACGGAGGACTATGAATCATATTTGATTTGAAAAGTCCCAAAAAGGTGAACATTCGCTATTGTCCAGGAGGGAGGACTTTGAATAGCTATTACTTTGAGGCGCATATTGCGGCTATTATTTTCGTTTTCAGTTCCAGAAAAGGAAATTGAGTAAGAACTTCTCTGTCTTCAACAAGGACTTCTGGTACAGCAAAAGGAAGAAAAAGACTAAGAAGTTGAGTCAGTCAGTAAGACAGATCCGCATGCCTATCACGCTAAGCCGACTTGACCCAGAAAGCGCATATTACATAAAGAGTCCGCTCTCCCTCTTTCGGCAGCGGAATTAGACCGAGCCCTATTGGGAACATCCTCGATAATCAATGAAATTACGGAATATATGAAGGAAGCCCTATCCTCTCGTCTCACAAGTCCCCCTCCGTGGGCTTCTTATGACTTATGATCAGAGTGAGTCAAAGCACTCACGGACAAGAAAAGAGAAATTCAAAGAAGAATGCAAGAAGAAAAGAAAACCTCAACACAGGTAACGGAGATCCCTTCTTGCTGCTGCGCCTCCTAACCTGCTGGAACTTATCTTTCTTAAGCGCTTGTCCCTCTTCCTATGGTCGAGCTACTTCCGTCCCTAAACCGGGCATAGAAGAGAGGCAAAGGCACATCCGTACCAAGAAGATCTGCGAAGGCGTACAGAGAAGAAGCAAATAAAGAGGCTGGGAAAGGAGGGAAGGAGCTTGACCTACAGGGAAAGGGGTTAGAATATTGATATTGCTCGAGCACGAACTATTAGATTATTCGGTTGGGAAGCGCTAGGGCATTAGAAGTGGGACTCCACACACAGGAATCCGGTTCGACGTCAGAGGTGAGGAATTCAGTAGCTCCACCTTCAAGGGATCGACGGTCGGCGGGAAGGGTATTTGCCCCATATAGTGAAGAACTTCCCCCGTTGTCAGCCCAAGATTAAGGATGCCTTGCTCTTAATAAATATGGATAAGTCCCATCAAAATAGAAGTTGCGCTTTCTTGTTAGTAGGTTTAGAGGCCCCTTGTTCCAAGAACATCCATAAATAAAGCCCGTTGAGGAATCAATGAATAAGGGCCAAAGGCTGAGGAATGAAGGAGAGACCAAAGGTTTCGGGACCAAGAGCAGCGAACTATTCTTCTGGAGTTGGGTCCGTTGCAGGAGAAGTTGTTCTTCTTCGATCGATCGGGACCGCTACTGACACTTGAAAGGCGTATAAGAATCAAATTTCTCCCCGCAGACCCCATCATCTCGGTAATTCGGTAATGAATCAGAATCAATCAAGTCAATGCCCCCTACGCGGGGAGGGATCGGGAAGAACGAGGGGAACCCCTCATGGCAGAAGCAGCTCTCCTGTATCGGATTAGGAGCGACTGGAGAGAGTAATCGTCAGAAAGTAGCTCGAGGTTCAAGGGAGTTTACGAGTCAGAGTCTGTGGCAGAAGTGGGATGCAGAAAGCTTCTTATCTTATCCGATCCTCGTCTGCCTAGTTATCCAGCTATGGGCCTTCTTTGTCTCCTCTCGGTTATCCTACTTACTCGCAACTGGGACTGCCTCCCCGCCCGAAAATCCGCCTCTGATCCTACTTCAAAAACTTGAAGTTCCCATTCGTAGTTATTCCCCTCTCATGAAACCTATACAATCAAGATGGATTGGAAGAGTTGCTTTGCTCCTAGTCGAGATGCTTCTTTCTTTCTAAGAAATTCAGAAATAAGCTATTTGCACTCCGTCCCGGGGACACCTCCCCCTTGACCAACGGGGAGAATGAAAGCGATCATGCCCCTTTCCCGGATCGACTCATGAAAGGACTAAAAGGAAGAAAGCCTATCAAAAGGAGAAGAAGTAACCTAATAAATACTGAATAAAAGGAAAGCCTACCGCTAAAATCAAGCGGAAATCCTCTTTTCACCTCTTTCTTTAGTTAGACTCTTTGGTCGCGGAAATCTTCTTTTCACCTCTTCCTCTACACCTCCAGCCTTTCGCCCAGGCCTCGTAACCGCGTAGTGGGTAGAGCAATCCACTCTCTTTGCTTGGGTCTCTTTCCCTGTCTCCTTACTTATGGCGCGGGATCCGTCCTTACCCTGATTTTGAAAGGCTCAAAGAATGAGAGAATAGAATATTCTATTCAATAATAGAGAGCTCCCACTCCAACTCCAAGATCTCCTGCAACAAGGGCAAGAGCCAAAACCGTGGGAAAAGAAACCTCTTCCCGCGTAATAATTACCCTTCTTTTTCACGCAATATTCTTTCTCAATATTCTTTGATCGTCCATCTCAGTCGAGCTTCTCTTGAGAGAATTCTTTTCTCGTCTTGAGCCCTCCGATAGGAGTTATTCCAATAATAGGGTATTGTAGGGGGTCACGGAGGAAACCTTGGGTTTCGACTCTGGTTAATTACGATGTCCGACCTTGCCAGGGGAGGACTTCCGGTCTCATGCATGAAGAAAAAAGAGAAAGAACCGAAGCAGACGAAGACGACTCCTCCTTCTCATGTCCCATTTCGGAAAGAAAAGATACCCTTTGGTTTGCGCTCCTTCGCTTCGCTAGGCTTGATCTTTCTTTTCTCTTTTATTAAAGAATGGTTCAGATCTCATAAGATAGGAAAAGTTTCCTCATAACTATTTTTTTGATTGAAAAGCACCTAGCCTGGAGAAGGAGTCGTCTGATTCCACATAAGAAGAGATAAGGCTTCGCTTCGTAGGCCTTTAGTAAAGCTTTTTTTCTTCGTAGGTTTCCTCTCTCTTTTATTTGCCGTTGATTCGATTTTGAGTCTTTCTTTTCGAAATCTTCTTTGAGCCTTACTTATTTTATTTCTCTTTTCTCTACTTTGCTTATCTAAGTCATGATTATCATATCAAGAGAGTTCAAAGGTTTTGAGGCCGCTAGGTGGGAAATTGATATTCTCCCTAAGAAATGACTAGCCAATGGCCGAGCGGTTCCAACTTCCATCCAGAGAAATAGGGGATTTCTTATTCATTCTGAATTTTTGGATGAAATTGAGCATCCCGGTCAAATCGGATCGATCGGCCTGTCATAAAAGGAAGAAATGCTCCACTCCGCTGTCCCAGTCTCGGAGGAAGAGGTCCGCAGGAGAAAGATAAGAAAGAAGGAGGGTAGAATAGACAGACCACCGATAGGTTAAGTCAGAAGTTTGCCGTGGAAGTAGGCATCCGTCTTTCAGATATTGAAAAAGCTTTCCCGTATTTTTTCTTATCATATCTCGACGCATCGGAATCAGTCACTGAAATCTGAGTATGAGAGCGCGTCCTTCTTCCTGAATTGATAAGAAATAAGGACCGATAGGGAGAAACTTCCCTTTCAGATTGAGTATTTTCTCTTTCGGAAGAGGAAGAAGGATCGGGAGAGGTGTGAAGGAGCGAGACCTACGGGTGCGCGTAGGGTTAAGGGATAGGGAATTGTCTTAATAAGAGTTGAGGTGAGTAATGAGTAAGAGAAAGAGAAAAGAAACTTAGAATGATGAAGAAGTAGGCGCGCAAAGCAAGAACAGAGGTGGAATTGAGGACGGTCAGAAAGAGAAAGAAAGGGGTCGGTAAGGGTACCTGAAAGCGAAAGAGTAAGCTCTCCCGGATGATTGACCTTCTGATTCTGATCTAGGGTGCCCGCGGGATTATCTCTTTCTTCCTCCTTCTTTGAATTTAATAAGAAGGAGAAGTTGCTTCTTCTTCCTTCGATCGATCGAGGCAAAAAGAAAGGAGATCTTTTGACTGCCAGGAAATTGAGAAATAATCAAGGTTAGGTCTCATTCAATGCCCTATCGATAAGGGCCCACGTAGCGGTAAAGCCTCCCACAAGAACTCCTACTTCTGAAAGATCTCCTTCTGCCAGACTCGGGAGCTTCTTCTCTTCTACGTCGAGGGGCTGAACTTATGTAATTCCTTCATACTGGGCCCTCTTCTCTTCTTTCTTACCTGTCCGAATATTCCTCGTGGATTGAAAGATAGCTGATGACTCTTCCCCGCAAAGTCGCAATATTCTTTGCGCCTTGCACTCCGTCCTCTTGACTCGTTTTCTCTTCTTAGATAAATGCGCTTCGCTTCGCGCCTTAACTGCGCCCCACATTTAGCCTTACAGTCGAGCGGCTTTCGCTCCTAACGTCTGCTTTAAAGGGATCATGACGGATATTATTGGAATAAGACTGATCTTCCGCCTTTGCAAAGAAGAGAATGGCGATCACATATTGCGGAAAAGAGGAAAGGCTCTTTGAAGATTGAGAATATTGCGGTCTTATGGAGCCTAACGTAGGCGCAAAGAATATTGCGGAGAACTAAAGAAGGACTAAAAAGAAAGTATCCAGATGAGTCATAATACCTATGTAGACAAAGGAGGACTGATTAATGGAACTAATACGAAAGTCCGCTTTTGAATATCTTCTTATTAAGAATGAAGAGGACTTTCTCCTTATATGATGACGAAGACATTCTTGACTATTTATCTTAGATCTTCTGAATATCTTCTTATTACTTTCGCAGGTAGTTGGCTATTAGCCGACGAGTGACCCACGTAGCGGTGCTTACCGATCGAAGAACTGATCCTGAAAAGACTCAATCTCTGATGGGACCGAGCCAGAAGACGAAGAACTTCTACTTCAAGCGGCACAGGCACCCTCTCCAAACTGGGACGGATCCGCCTCTATCTAATTGAGAATGAAAGATCTCATAGCTGGGTCGAGGCCCTTGCTTTCAATGCGCCAGTGGGAGTGATGAATATACGCATGGGGAATGAATCTTATTCAATGGAAAAATCTTCCTGTGCCGCACTGCGTAGTGGGGAAGAGTGGAGATCCCACTCTGAATCTTGAGTGATAGCTTTACTTCACACCCCCGACCGGTCGGTTTCGGCTGATCTTCCGAAAGAGAGGATTCGTGGACTCACACGATTACAAGGATTACGTGGTACGATTAGCCGATCGCCCTTGACAGCTTTTCATCATTGGACTCAAATAGAATATAATATTACAAGAAATCGTACCGGGCTCGCAAAGAATTCTAATAAGCAGTCGATAACTCTCCCTCAAATTCTGATCGCCTTGTTCATTGACTTTTCTCTATCGATAACTCTTCTCTTTCTCTTAAGGTGGAGAAGTCTTAGTTAAGATATGAGTTGAGGACAAATAACCTATCGCCCGCTGTCTTCCTTTCATGACTGAATTAGCCTAGCCGCAGATGATGATCCTGGGATCGGAGCTCGAGTGGAGTTAGGGCGAAGGACCCAGCCGGGTGCAAGGTTTTCCCATTCAAGTCTTGTGGTCAAATCACCGCTACGTGGGCCCTACCTGGCTTCGCCCCTCTGAAATATGAGAAAGAGCTTCCGGACAAGGGTTCGCTCGCGCGCCAATCCTGAGTTCTAGAACCGAGAGGGAAGAGGATACCTTAATTTCATTAAGATGGAAACTTCCAATAAAGGATGCTCTCTTTCTCTAAGCTAAGTCCCGATTAGATTTAGATAGACTCCTTCTCTATAGTGCGAATTAATTATTTTGAATCCTTTTCAGTCTGGATGTTTTCAAAGTCGCCCACGGAGCGGGAAAACCTAGTATCCGCCTCGAGTCCTGAAGATCTTCTTTCTCTTTCATCCTGCCCTCGCCCTCCTCCTCTTCGTCTGCTGTCTAAGGCTTTTTTTTCTTTCTCTTCTTCTTGACATATTCTTGATGATAGAAAGATCACACACACCATCCCCAAGGACAAAGGAAAGTCGAGACGAGGCGCGATGCACGGGGCTTTGAACTGGGCCATGCCCTATTCCCCACCGACCTATGACCTTCATCTGGCTAAGAAGACGTAGCCGCATTGGACTCTTGAATCGAGCCTTCTTCTTTCCAAATTAGCACTTTTGATTGAAAGAGTATTCCAAATCTGACTATGCTTGAGTTAATTTCTTTTCTTCTGAATATCTGATTATGTGCAGGGGAAGAGTGCAGAGTTATAGAAGTCGATCAGAGCTCTCTTTACGAAAGAGAGGGAGAATTGAGAAAAATGCACTTTTGGGTATAGGCTGGCTTCCACCAAATGGATGAGGACTTATTGATCCTTTATATAGAAAGAAAAGAGAAGAAAGATTTCGAATTTCCATCAACTTGGAAGAAAAGGAGAAGAAAAGATATGGACAAGGTTTTTGCTTTGCTAATATTAGTCCTTCCACCGGAAGATGAATGAGAGAGAAGGCCGGTTAAGAAGGTTTATTTGCCCTTAGAATAAGGTATAGTCAGGTAAATCGGGCCTAGATCTCTGCCACCATGAAGAATCTCTGAGGCTTACGGGAGAGCCCCCTGATAGCTGGGCTGCTAAGAATGAAAGAGAATGCGAAAAAAGACTGCTACGAAGGACTCAAGGAGTCGAGGATAGGCTTTCGCTGGGGGTTTCTCAGTTCTCTTCCGTCTTATTCGTTTAGTAGGAGCCTAGGTTTTTTTTCTTTTCATACTTTGGAGCATATTCCAAGGCATCCTCCATTCTTTCGTTAACAAAGAAAAAGACTAAAAGCCCGAGAGGCTGAGGCTGGGGAAGAGGAATGAAATAACTCGAGAATCGGCCGAGGGGTTCGACCAGGCGATCGCGCACAGGACCGATTAATACGAAATCAAGACCAGTGGAAGGAGTCGTGAGAAAGTAGCCTCTGAGCCCACGGAGCGGTAATGAAAGAATAGTATCCGTGGGTAATTTCATGGACCCGAGGATACCGAGTTTACGCGGAAGTTTCCCATCCAGACAAATAGAAAGTCCTTCTCATAGCATAGTCAGAAAGGGAATCAAGACCAGTTCCGGAGCTGAGTTCAGCGCGAATAGTTTCAGTCGGGTGCAGAGTGGAATCATGAAAGTTCAAATTCTTGTAAGACGGAATTCTAGAATGAATTCCTCTCTTATTATATTAAGTCGAGGGGACTCTAGACCCGAGTGGCCTCGTCGAGATGGTCTGAGATTTTCTCTCTTATTATATTATATTCCTATTTTGAGGTAGGAAGCGACGATCGCTAAGTCATGCTCGCGAGGCTGAGATGAGAATGGGATTCTTAAGACAAAGTGGAATTGCCCAAACCAAACCCCCCGTACGCAGACCTCGGTAGCCTTTCATTTCAAATCTCGGTAATAAAGAAGAAGAAGGTGGACTATTTCATTGAAAGTTCCATTAATCAGTTGCACTCCTGTTAAGTCTTGTCAATATTCTTTTCACCCTCAAAACCAAAATAATAGCCCCAACTCAATCCCCTAATGGATAGTCCTTCGGACCTGTCTTATGGCGCCTTCGCACCTGGAAGTCTTGTCAATATTCTTTTCACCTTCGGACGGATCTCAACTGAATGAAAGGGAAGAGATCCCGAGACGATTAGGATCGATGCTTACCCTTGCACATTCTCTCTTCTCTTATGAAAGTAAATAAAAGGATACCTGTACCTGATTGAAAGGACCCGAGCGAGGCGAGCTATCATTCGCCATTGAATGCGGTTCCCCATCTTGATCGAAGCGAGGAAGCGTGGCGTGTGGAATCTTCCAAATCTCGATCTCGAAGATCTATGATCAAAAATATAATCAAAAAAGATAAGAAAGCTATCAATGAAAAGAATGAGAAGAAGACTTAGAGTATTCAGACTTTCTCTTTCTCTCCTTTCTTCAGATATTCACAACTCAAAATAAGAAGAAGATCGAGCATATATTCCTTCTTTCTTCCGATCCAGCCGCGGAGAAGGATTCTTCCTTAACTCTCTGACAGTCTTGATTTAAGGCTTTGACTCCGTCTTCAGTTTCTTAAGTCTCTTGCCCCGTGGGTCATTGATCTTTCTCTCTGCGAATGAAATAATCAGAGATTAATTTGAAAGATATAAGTCGATAAGAAAGTCAGAACTCTTTTTTCTTCTCTATCTTTTCTACCTTTCAATTCTGCCTCGCTTGCTCCTTCTACCCCAACCTGTCCTCACTTGACTCTTCCACCAAGGCATCCTTAATCTTGCTCTCGAGCTATCATCCTCTTTTCTTTATCTGCTTCCTATTGGTGTGACCTTTCACATTCATCTCGATCCTTCTATTATTAGACTGCTACTTTGAATGCGGAAGGAAGTGGGAACGTCAACCATTTGGAATATTGCGAGGACGGGTTTTGACCCCACTACGCGGTAGAACTAGCGGTTAGAACCCGTAAAGAGGAAGAAAACTCCTCAGGTAGGTCGACTAAGCCTAAGCCAATCAAGTTTAGAATCCATATCTGTCCATAAGCATGTCTGAATAAGCCTGCTGATTAGCTTAGCCCACCCCGGCCGAATCTCCTCACAGAAGGAGGTGAGTTTTCTAATTTGCTAACCAAAGCACATGGACAGGATAAGCAATATCGGGACGAGAAATGGTGAGATAAGTCCCGGGGATATTTGCATTAGGAATAGACTGCCCCACCATCTGACCTTCACGACTTATTTATCATGAGAGAGATCAGGACGGGAACTAGTATCTTTTAAAAGAAGGGAAGCGGAACCAGTAAAGAAGTCAGACTGCTAAGCAGGAAGCAAGATTTCTAGGAAGGAGGTGCAAAGAATATTGCGTGGAAGAGGATTGCTTGGCCCCTTTCCGAGAGATAGAGAGAACAGAGAGAGATTTACTGAATACGGGAGACTTTCCAGTTTCCGGATGACCTATTCCGGATTCGCTACTAAAAGAAGGTAGCTTGCTTACTCTGAAGAAAGAGGAATACATTATAGATCCGTAAAAGAGAAAGACTTGCTGCCCAAAACCGCTCCGTGGGCCTGAAGATCCTGAGTTTGGGGCCGAGGGAAAATGAACAATGGACTAGTCCAATCCCTTGTTTTTCATTCTCGTGATCTCGTTTATAAATAGAGAAAAGAGAAGAAAGAGTACTTTTTCATGAACGGGGTTTATGGACTCTTTTCTCGTTGCATAAAGAGAGGTGTATGCCCCAGATCACCGCGTAGTGGCTTTCTACTTTCGAAGACCCTACCAACAAGAGGCTCAGGCTTTAAGCGCCTTCTTTCGTCCCTCCCAGGTATATAGGTTTCTGCCCCAAAGAGTACCAAAGACGAGACCCAGAACCGGCAGTTCGACCAGCAGTGCTTATCCTTTAGTCCTTGTCTCTGTGGCAGAAGTCGTGGCTATTTGCAGGCCCTTCCAAAAAAGCTATTATTTAGACTATTTTCTATGAACAAGTCAAAATGGATGAAATACGGAATCATAAATCCGCAAATTCAGTAACCCACGTAGCGGTAGAATACCTGCTCTCGTACAAGAGGGACAAGCTCCCACCATAAGGACAAAGGCCCCAACCATAAGGAAGGCTCATAGACTGATCTACGGGAGAGTTACCCCAGTGCCCGTCCACCCGTCTCCGTTGAGGCTTCAAGGCCTGTATCGGCTGAGAAAGAAGATCTTCTTCTTCCTTATCTTCAAAGTAATAGCCGCAACTCAATGAATTCAGCCTTCGCTTCGCCTAGAAATTCACTTTGCGACTGAGGACGGATCCATTGGAATAGGGAGTGGTTTAGCTGCTTTTGTGGCTGCAGAAGTAGCCTCTTTTCTAAAAGGTAATTCTAAAATAGAGGTGCCCAGGCAGAGTGAGTTCCATTCGAAGCTAGGGAGAATAGGAACGAACAGCTGTTTTCATTGCTTCAACCCGTGAGAAAGTCCGTTTCCGAAGATCAGCCTGGAGTTGGGTGGGGCAGTCTCTTCCATCCATTAGTACGAGAAAAGCAGAAGAAAAAGAGGTAAGAGGCACTCGCTCGACCGCCCCATGGGAGGGCACGGCACATGGGGAACCCATTTTGAGGTCTTTTCTTGCAGGTCCAATTTGCACATTTTTCCCCTAAGAACTTAATAAAAGACAAGAACCTACTAAATTACATACAAAGAAAGAAGAGAGTAATATAGTATGAATTAGAGGAAGAAGAAGAAGAAGAAGAAAGCCCACCTTCCAACTAGGGAGCATCTGCATCCTTTCGTCATTGCTCCTACTCTGAATACTCCTATTTTGGGGAATAAGACTCCTTTGAAAAGGGAGAAAACGACTCAAGAGGAGTGCTCCGTCGTCTCTAAATGAACTGCTCCCCACTACGCGCTCTTTTCAGTTCCACGCAATATTCTTTGCACCGTCCGGAGGACCTGTCTTATGGTATGGCACAAAAGTCAAGAAAAAAGAAAAGAAGAATTAACTCATTAACTCGAATTCAAGAATAATTCAGATTTCATAACCTTGTTTTTACGGAGGGAAATACATGATTTTGCTAGGTTTTGCCCATAGGGAAGTAGCAAGAAATCAAGTCAAATGCCTTCTTTTTCACTCAATTATCGTTAAATATCAATCTTCAAAAAAGTCACATTTAGAAGCAAAAAAGCCGGGAAATTGCAATGAAAGAATCAAGCCTAGGACAGGTAAAAGAAATTCAGACTTCTAGTTTGAGTTTATGGTCCGGATACTGACAGGTCTATTGTAAGATCGTGGATAAGTTCTTCCCGCGGAGTGGGCTCAATCCGTCAATTTCATCGACCCCTTGATTTCAGAGTCACAAAAGAGTCTTTAACAAGAAGCATTGCCCAAATAGAGAAAAAAGAGAAATCCGCCTTTTCATGAATAAGGAGCTTACCGATCGAAGAAGAGAAGTCTGATCTTATTATTATAGCAGCAAGAACCGCCTCAATGAACAAAACAAGGGCAACCTTCCTCACACAGGAAGAGGAGCAAGGGCTCCAACTCGGTCTACCCTCATATGGAACTCGGCCTTTCTTACTTAATCAGCAGCTTTACTTTACGGGACTGAATGGAGATTCTACCCGATCCAGAGAATACAGACTCCAACTCTTTCCGTTCCCTAGCTGATAATCTTTCTACGGATCATTCCTCTAACGGATAATTTGTCTTCTTCCTCTATCTGAGTTCTTGCTTTGTCCAACTCTCCTATCTTTTATCTTGCTTTCGGAAGGCTCAAAGAATTTGAGAGAGGCTCAATGAAATATTAGTTGCGGAGAAAGAGAGATCCATTGAGGCGGTGTGAATAGGAGAGAGAGGGACCCTCTCAAGTCGAGCGGCTACAGGAGAGCTTCTGATAACCGCACCCGATCGATCGAACTACTAAGCTACTTCTCCTGGAAGAACTAAAGCAACTGAAAGAAGAACTACAACTACGACTGACCACTTCTGCCTCTGATGATGAAAGGTAGACTTCCACTGCCTCGGACGATTCCTTTCCTCTTGAGGGAGCTGAGATTCCCCCTTCCGACCTACCTACTCTCCCGTAAATATTTGTGGAATCTTTTCTACATCTACATTGTTTTCAAAGTAATAGCAAGAATATCCCGTCCTTCGGACAGACAGGCGCAAAGAATATTGCGAGGAGTCAAAAGCCTTGATTTTAGCCTGAATTCACATCGGTTTTGATTTGAGTTCTCTCTCAATCCCCTAATGGATAGTCCTTCGGACCTGTCTTATGGCGCCTCCTTCTATAAAGATAGGTTTTGACTTCCGGGTGGGTAGGCGGAAAGGTATTTCATTCTTTCATGAGAGACTCAAAGAGTAACTGAATGAGAGTAGGAGAATCAAGTATGTAATGCTTTCAGGATCGACTGGATTGATTGGATTGACCAGATCGGGACCGAGGTCTGAAGGTGTGAGTGAATAGGGGAGTAAGCTAGGGTAAGATCAATCGTAGGGCGCGGATCGATGGAAGCGAAGCAAAGCCTTAACCTCGACAGAATTGAAAAATCAAGCTCCAGATGAGTTGAGAATTGATCAGACTTAGAAGTCGAGAGAAGAGAAAGGTGAGAGCTAAACAGGAGGAAGCGGGCGGGTCCTAGCTTTTCTTGTGGCAGCGGTCGCTTTCATAAGTCTTAGTTGCAGTAGAAGTTGCTAGATCACAGTGGTAGGGAATTTCACGCCTTATTCATGACCCTCTAGCCTTTGGCTTATTTCATCCATGTATACCATTATTTTACCATCCTTTTCTTGTATACCATTAAGAAGTTAATATGGAAAAAGAAAGAATCTCATCTTGAGCCTGAATTTGCATTGACCTAGAAAGAGAGGACCTACGGAGGCTCAAAGAATGATCGGAGTAGGCGCGGAAGAAAAACAAGGGTATATACGCAAAAATAGTAAGGAGCAAAGAATATTGCGAGAGCGGAGGACAGGTTGTTCCCGGATAGGCCCTCGCTCTTGTTCGCGTTGAAGTCTTTGGCTTAGTTTCGATCAGCTTGAATAGCGTGATTTCTCTTTTGACTTGGAAATACATCAATCCTTTCGACCAGTTCAAGGTTATTAGGCCTTTCATTCCCTATCGAAATCAAGAACGGCTAGAATCGAAACTGGCTCAGCTCAAGAGCCGCAACCGCGTAGTGGGCATCATTTCTTAACAAGATTTCCAGACTTGGCATTTCAGTAGATCAATGATAGCATGGTGTGTGTCTTTCTGAGCTCAAGTATGCTCTTGACATACTTTCAGAAAGAGGGATCCTTGACTATCCGTCAAACTTCTACCGCCTTGTCTGATCCAAGCGGGGAATCGGCAGAAGCAAATAAAGAGCATTAGGCTCGTACACTAGGGTCCCCATTGAATTGAAGAAGGCCTACGATAGTGGATAAACAAGTTTTTTAGTGGAAGGCAAAGAATATCTCTGTCTTATGGGAGCCTGCAACTTCGGATATTGGTTCAAGGGAATTCATTCTACTAAAATAGGCACATAGCGAGAACAGAGGTGCGATGCATAAAAGAAAGCGGAAATCTTCTTTCTTGAGTTCATCCGTTAAGTAGGTGCCATTGAAATCGGAACAGCAGGCTAGGGCATGAGAGGTTGAATCCGTCCTTCGATCGCTCGGTGGTAAGCTCGAGAATGACCAATATCAAATCAAGCCTAATTTATTTGAATCTCACAATATTGATGAGGCGGTGAAATGCCTCTCTTTTTGGTGAACCTGTGAAGAATGGGTTTTCTTTGACTTTGACCGATGGATGAAAATCGACTAATGTACAGGGGTCGGATAAGGCGGTCACCCACCGTCCAGTATCAATCGATCGAGAACGGGGAGGACTAGCCTCGGAACATAGGGGACTAATAGGGGTCTCAGAATTGAGAATGAGATCTTTCTTTGATAGGCCAGCATTCTTTCATTCGACTAGGACACGCCTTTCATGAAGACGAGACCTGAGGATTAGGCATCCCTTTCCGTTGTTGCAGTAGCCGTAGTTAAGGCGGTAGCATCAATCAGTCCTTCGGACTTCTTTATCCATATTCAATTCTTTCTTTTCTTGTTGAGAAGTTCATTAACGAGAATTGAAAAGTCAAGAAGAATTATGAATCTGCTAGATTTCAGAGCTAGATTTCAGATGAATCCGCGGAGGGAAATACAAGATTTTGCTAGGTTTTGGGCCTATAAAGTAGCAAGAAATCATGAAAAATCCGTCAAAAAAGTACTTTTATCGTTAGATAAGATAAGTCGAAAAAGTCACATTTAGAAGCAAAAAAGCCGGGAAATAGCAAGGCATTGTCCTATTTGATTTTCGAAATTCACATTTCTCAGTTCTAGTTTGAGTTTATGGTCCGGAGAAATACGGGTCTATTCTTCTCAATATTCTTTGACCCTCCGTCTTCAATCTAGGAGATTCATAATTCTTCTTTCATTCTCGTTAATGAGTTCATTCTTCTTTTCGTCAATATTCTTTGCGCCTTCGGACCTTTGTTTTTGGACTATTCATAGCTATTACTTTAAAGAAAAACAAAGGAGGCTCCAGATGAGGATGAATTCATATTCAAGAAGTCTTTATATATTGATTAGGTTCCCATATTAAGCTACAGAGGCCCAAAGAATATTGCTCAGATTTTCGGTGAATCTTTAGCTACGTGGGAACTAGAGGCGGAGGACTATTCGCTATTCTAATTAGGAAAACAAAGGTCCAGGTGACAGGTTAATATTAATATGGACCTGATCTCAAATGAGCAATATTCTTTGCGCCTTATAATTAGGCCTTAGATAAGAAAAGTCTAAGATTGAGTCTTATAGTTGGGTCTCATCCCCCCATAATCAAGTAGCGTCCACTAAAAAGGAGCCCTCCCGCTCCGAAGGCTCAAAGAAGAACATTAGGGATAGCTCTGATTTTGGTTTTCTCAAAGAAAGGTCCAGATGAGTCAGAAAATCTAGACCTTTGCTTTTGCTGCTGCTCCTATTTAGCGGTAAAGGGTAGATTCATTCTTCATTCAACTCATCTGGTCCGAAGGCTAGGTTCATACGGATAGTCCGGAGGAGTTAGAGCTTTTCTTTTTTTAGTCGCAAGTCAAATTCTCTAATGGATAGGCCTTTCATTATTTTAGCTTAAAAAGTCTGATTCCACTATCAAAGTATTATTCCGAAAAAAAGCTGTTAAATAACTGAAAGGAGCGGTCTTAATACTCCAAAAACAAAGGCTCCAGATCCTAATGGATAGTCCGGAGGACGGGTCAAAGATTCTTAATCAATTGTGATTGATTAGACCAAGGTTCCCATTAATTTGAGGCGAAAGCGGAGGACTTGTTTCGCAAATTCTTTGCGCTCTGCTTTTATAGCTTTCATTCATCAAGCCTAGGACGCAACTTTGCGCCTTCGGACTATTCCAAAATGACTAAAAATAGCGTAAATAGAGACTTTGATCTAATAACGTAAAAAGTCCATTTTCATAGTAGCTCGGGAGAAGTACGAAGCGCTTTGTTTGCATTTTCTTTTCCTGGCAGAAAGGGAATCGAGACAGAGTCCGTGGCGCTCAATAGGAATGAGAAAGGGACTAAAGAGGAAGAAGAGGGATCCACCTCCACCCCACCGAGTTTGCCAAGAGGAAACTGGTCCGGGGAGGTCATTTACCAGGCATAAAGGTAAGATCCATCCGGATCAATCGGAAGCTGCTGTGAAAGGTTCAAAGATTGACCCTCATTCGAGTTGGACCAATGGAGTTTACTCAATTCCGGATGCGGAGTCTTCTTTCTTTGAAAGGGAGGTTTCCGAAGAAGTTGATGTTTCGAGAAGTAGCAGTAGCTTTAGTTGTAGTAGAAAGCGAGAGAATGAGATCCTTATTCCTAAGGCTTTTCTTATTTATCTATAAACTGCATTCTTTGAGATTTTCAAATCTAATAAAAGTGACTCGAAGAGTGCTGCCAGTCATAGCAAGCATTGCTTTCGTTCATCCATAGGCAATAGAGAACCAAGGGAAAGAGTTTTCCTCAAAAGACTGGGCAAGCATCCAAATTCCTACCGCTACGTGGGGCCCCAGTCATATATCTCATTCAATAATGTATCTGCAGCCAGGAAGGAGTAGGGCGACTCAGAAAGCGGCTCGACTCTGAGGGGGAATCGATCGGGATAGAGGTCGCCCATGCGATAATCATTTCTTTAGTTAGGCTCTTTCATGCATAACTTATCTCGGCTGAATCCTGGGATTCTAATTAGAGACTGCCTGCCTGGGAAGGGGAATTAGACCGCTGCTTTAGTCTGCTCTTTCATACTCAAGGGAATGATGATCGAGAAACCTCCGCCCAAAGGGAAAATGATTCGCTGGAAAGCGAGAGAGAAAGAGGATGCGGCCTTGCTGCTATTTCTCGTCAATCTTCAGTCAGGTAAGCAAGAAAGTAGACGCGCCGAGGGAAAGCAGGTTATATATATCGGTTCTAGAACCCATCGCTACCATGCCATCCCCCTACGTGGGATCCCGTGACGAGGAAGGTCAAGGCGCCAGGTTAGAAGTTAGAAGGAAGCGCAGTAAGCAGCTCCCTACTAGTTGGAGAGGCATCCCATCCCTTGAGCTTGAAAGTTCCTTGTCTATTATGATTCTGCTCTGTAGCACTTGTCCGCCAGAGCGGTCCAAGCTTCGCCTCGTGGGATTATTCCTTATTCTTTCATTTCATTCTCTCTTTCGGATCGGAATAAAGGATCAGAAGAAAGGGAAGAGAAAGAGGCAGAAAGGCGAGATGGAATTGAGTCGAGACCACCCACGCTTGATTTTGACTGTATCAACTCTGAATCACTATCCTTAATTGTAAGAAGGCAAGGGCCTTTGACGAAGTTGACTTTCGATCAGAAGCGAGACCAGAGCGGAGAGGAGTTCAACTGCGAGACTGTAACTTCAAAAAGGTGAATTTCCTCGATTCCGGAAGACACTCCCGGGCTCACTCGCGAAAACAAGGTCCTGTGAGGACTGATTCCGTAATTGTGCACTCATGGTCGATCGCTTAGCTTTACTACCTTTTTCTTGAAATAGGGAGCATCTAAAAATGCACTTGCACTCCTATTAGATTAAATCGCTTCTCCGCACTCTTCCCCTGAAAAAGTAAGTCGAAGATATGAAGAAGAAAAGATGAAAAGATATAATAAGATAATGATATTAGAACTCAAATCCCCCCTCCCCCAGTGCAAAGAATATATAGAAGGCGCATATGCGAGGCGGAAAGAATTTGCGAGGAGCAGAAGCGTAGCGGAAAGAGCCGTAAACTACTTTATTTATCCTTTCCGCGTAGCGACTCTGCTCTTGAAACTTCTTATTAAGCTACTTAGGACCGGAGCGACTCTATCTTTATTGAGAGCGTAGCTACTTAATCTGCCCGGAGCCAGAGGGAGCGGAGCGACTTCCTTCATCTGCTTGGATTGTGCCCCTACGCGTAGCTACTCTATCTTTTTGATCTTGGAGCGAAAGCTACCCCGTAGCGGAGCGACTTCATCATACAGTTTGAGATGAGAGCCCGCAAATTCTTTGCGCCTTGCTACGCTGAAAATGTAAAGGGCGAAGCCACCGATCCGCGGAGCTTCCGGTGTCCGCTCCCCTCCGTTGGTGGGAATAAGGTTCCGGTGTCCGCTCCCTCCGCTGGAAAGGGAAAGCTGGAAAACAAAGGCGCAAAGTTCGGTTAATTACGGAAAGTCCGACTGAAAATGGATAGTCCTACTTCCTTCCATATGGATGGTCCTACTTCTAATGGATAGTCCTACGGATAAGAATCCTCCGGACTCCGGACGTAGGATAAATCCTGCGGACTCCGGACCCTGGACCTTTCTTTGGCCCTGCGGACTCCGGACTCCGGACCAGTCTCTTTTCAGCTCTCCTTATCGTCGAGCCCTAGCAAAATCTTGTATTTCCCTCCGCGAAGGACTAGTCTGAAATCTCCCATATTCACCTCTTTATTTTGTATTCCCATGTTCCGTCCGAAGGACTTCTTTATCCAGTAGTCGTTAATGAGCTTCTTTTCTTTTCCGCAATATTCTTTGCGCCTCTCCCTCTAAAAAATCTCGTCGGCGAGCCGCCCCTCCCTGTCTTATGGAACCTCTCCTCTAAGTCTGAAATATTCTTTTCACCTCTTGAGGAGCAAAGATCATTGATAAGGCGCATATTGCGACCTGTGGATTTCATCGATCCTCTCCTTAACTCTCGAGCCTATCTCCTGAACTTATGGGTCTGGGGGTCCTCTCCTCTCTTCTTCGGGGAAACTTAGAAAAAGCCTATTCTGGATACGAACCTGAAACCGAGAATTGAAAGGCTTTGGTCTCGTCTCGTCCCCGGTTTGGAAGTCGCTTTATTGAAAAGCAATTATGAGGAAGGTAGTAGATGAAGAAGTAGGATAGATCAGTGGATGAAATACAATAGATCCGTAAATAAAGAGGAAGTCAAAGGGCTCGTGTGCAGGACAAACTCCCACCGCTGGTCCCCAAAACAAAAGGAAGCATCAGGGAAAGGCGCCTCATGAGGAGGCTTCGAGAGGCCTCTTTCTTTCTATCTTTCAAAGGCAGGAATGCTCGGCTTTCATTAGTTCTTCCCGAAGAAGAGGGAGGACGGACCATCCCATCCGGTCTTGAGGCCCCTTGTTCATGTTCATTGAGGCGGTGGTTCTAGCAACCAGTGCCGGTTGAAGGAGAAGTGATCAGTTTCAGCACTTGTTGTGAGATTCTTACTTACCACTTCCCGAATTCAATATATTAACCAACAAGGGGTTATCAAAGGAAGAACGAGGCTCCGAACCGAACCTACTCATATTCAGAGTTAGGGGCGTCCCTCTACACCTCCGTCGAGCAAGTCCCTCTTCCTACATTAAGAGAAATTTCTTTTTGCTAGTTGAATCTTGGACTCCAACTCAGCCGCTGTTTGCACGGCAAAACTGACTGAACTGAAAGAATGAGCACAAGATAAGATGACTTCGGAATCGGAAACAAGAATGAAATGAAAGAAGAAAAGAATGAGAGAGAATCAAGGCTCCATAAGACAGGGATATTGTAATCAATATATAAAGAGAGCAATATTGCGCCTGTCTGTCCGAAGGACGGGGGATTTGATGAGAGAAAGAAGTTGTATAAGTTTAGATAAGAAGCGAGACTCGGTCCTCTTCTTATTTTATCGTGAGATTTTCTTGAAGTAGGACGCGCGCTATCACTCTTTTTCTAAGGGGTTCAGCATTCTCAGTTGCCGAAGCCTCACAGCTATCCCTTGACTTCTTCGATCGGGATCAGAAGGTTCCGCTTGCTTTTCTTCTTTCTTCACTTCCTTCTTTACAGGAGAAGTCGTTGTGGCTGCTTTAGCAGCTATCTCTCTTTCCCAAGCCTTCTTCTTGCAATACCTACATACCCCCTTTTTGTTCAAGCTAATAAGCGGGCGATTCAAACTCTGACTTTTTTCTCTTTTGACCTGTCCTCAGGCGCCATAAGACAGGTCCGAAGGCCAGACAGGTCCTCCGGACTATCCATATTAACCCGTCTGTCCGGGGAGGTCTCGCAATATTCTTTGCACCTAACTCCGGCGCCATAAGACAGGTCCGAAGGACTATCCATTAGGGAAGGTGAGAAAGAATATTGCGTGAGAGAGAGGGAGCAGAAAGGTTTTCTGTCAGGTTTCTTTTTCCCGATTCTCTTTATTTCTGAGTTTTTCGTCTAGAGGTTATGGTATATGGCTCAGCTCCTTGAAGGGAGCTTCGGGGGGGCTAGGGTCAATGAAATATGAGAAGACGCTGACCTTCGGGTTAGTTCTAGATTGCCCCACTATTGTTAGCTATTGAAGCTCCTATATTATCTTATCATTTGAATTTCTCTTTTGAAAAAAAGGGATTTTCAGTCAAAGTGTGTCCTGTTGTGAACGAAAGGAATCTTCGGAGATTCATTTGACTTACTCTTTCCCAAGCCGAAAGGGAGGTTCAAAGAATATTGACAAGTCACACCTCATTCCCAGAATTCGAGGGCAGTCAGTGCTGGGTCACCTTCCATAAGGCGTGGGGATCGCTCTGCTACTACGTCACCAAGGAAAACAAGGAACCCTTCGTCTGGGGAGAGTTCTCCCTACAACAGATTCTGGCAGAGGCCCAAGCAAGTACAAGGAAGAAGACCGCCTTCCAAAGTGGAAGGAAAAAGACGATGCCAGTGGACTACGTCCTTCGGAGACTACGGATACACGAGACGTGGAGCAGCGTCTTAAACGATCCACAGCTTCAAGGGGTCTTATGGGTAAAGTACAATATCCTAGAACACTTATGGAGGGAATTCCAGAATGAGAAAAGTAGGTTCAAAGAAGATTGAAATGGAAAGAATTCCCAATTACCTATGGGAGCACGGATGGCAACAGGCCTACGAACCGGAGGACTTGGACGAGAAATTCCTTCTTTTGGATTGGCTTGCCGTCAACCGCGTAGTGGGCTCAAAGAGACCGAGAAAAAGCAGGCAACTTTTTCTCTACGGAGAGCCGAGTACCCAAAAAACACTAATGATCTGCATCCTGCAGCAGGCGCGAAGGGTATACACCACGGGTTCAAGGAAAAGTGACTACTCGGGCGCAGATGACTTCCATGATCTTTGGGTACTTGACGAATTTCAGGACCACGTAGCAGAGAGGACTCTCTACGAGGAAAAGCCGGGGGCCTACCTGAATCATCTTCTGAAACTCTTAGATGGGCAAAGAGCTCGACGCTAAGTATGAAAGAGTCCTTCTTCAAAATAGAAATGTTCCCATTATGAAAAGAAATAAAGGCAAGGACCTACCCTATCTTTTTAGGAAGACGGGACCCTGGTCCGGTCCGAAAGGATCTTCCCTTTAAAGTTCTACTCCCACCTGAAAAGGATTGAAGAGGGAAGAATTGTTGCCACCTTGTGGTGGTGCATACGAAAGAGAGCGGCTTTTCTAGAGGCCCAGGGGTTCCCGCCACTGGACAAGAACTGAATTCGAGTGAAGGAATTCTTCGTAGAAGAAAGATGCCAGTTTCGTACGGAGAAATACGATGTCATTGGACTTGCCCAGATGTTCCTACCAGAAAGCCTTTTCTCTTCTATTAGAACGAGGAAAGGGCAAAGGGACCCTATTTATCTACAGATTACCGAGTCTTCCAAAAGTGCCAACTCAACCTACTCGCTTGTGCTCTAATACCAGTTCCCAGGAGGCAGGCAGGCGGACGCAAGCTCAAAGACACATCCATACAAAGGATAGACAGAGCGGAAATCGGGGATTGAATCCAATGGCCTCTATTTATGAAAAGAAATAAAGGCAAGGACCTGGGGTCCAATGTTCTAATAAGCGTGGAAGTGGAGCAGCCGCTCCTCTTAATCTTGAAGAGGAAATTCCAAAAGCAAATAGAAGAAGCAAAGGATGAGGGCACGAGGCTTCTCATCGGACGAGAGACGGAGCACGCTTAGCAGCTTAGCTTGGGAGTGGGGTCCACTCCTTTTTTAGGAAAGATAGGGGTCTCGCTTGGGAAGTGAGGCGACTCACTCTTCGGAGGATATGAGGACTCACTGCAATTTCTTGATTAGGAGTTAAAGGACAAAGCCTAAAGAAAGATTAGGAGTGAAAGGCGAAAGCCTAAAGCAAGATACGGGAAGACTGGGAACAACTGAAAGGAAAGAAAGAACCGAAGGTGCAAAGAATATTGCGATGAGAAAGAACCCTGTAAACGCCACGCGGGACAGAGGAAAAGAAAAGATAGATGCTATGAGGCGGGCAACCGCAGTCGCTCCCTTTTTTGAGTGCGCTCCGGGTTGCCCAACAAAGCTCAGACCCTTCATCCTACTATTCCGAATTACGGAATTCTGTTTATTCTGAAGCACCACCTCATTTGCGACATTCAGTACTAAAATAGGCAATACCTCATTCGCGCCTAATAGAACAATCGAGATTGGGTCCCAAGGCTGTTCTTCGACCTTTTTTATATCTCCTTGTGAACCGCTAGCTCCCAATAGGGAATCGGGAATAGGGAATCGGAGCAAGAGCTTGCCCTCCCAACTTGGATTATATAATCGAATAAGGAGAAAGACCGACAGTCAAAACTCCAGGGGTTACGGCCGGACAGGAAGACTGACTGACTCACTTCTTAGGAAAGAAAAGGAATCTCCCTCCGCGGAGCTCAGCCACAGATTCCATTCTTCCGGAAGCCGATAGCTGCAGCTGCTACCGACAACTACACAGAGAGGGAAGACAGACAAGAAGGAAAGGGGAGCTCTTACGCGTCAATATTCTTTGAACCTGCTAATTCCGATCTTCTTATTCGCGTCTAGAGGATGTGGTCTATGGCTCAGCTCCTCTACGGAAGCTTCGAGGGGCTAGGGTCCATGAAATATGAGAAGCGGCTCACGATTCGTTCTAGATTTATAAACTATTGTGAACTATTCAGGAACCTATCTTATCATTTGAATTTCTACCAATTTTGGACTAAAGTGTCTTTTCATGGACCAAGCAAGTGGAATAGAATAAAGAAGTCCTTCGGACCACTACACGGAAATTTCTTTGAGAAAAAGATTCCTTTCATGGACATGAAAACACATGCTTGCTAAGATTCGTGATTCTGTAAGGCCTTAATATACCGAAAAAAGAATAGAAACATAGTATAGATAGGCTTTCCATTTGAATTCCACAGGCTAAGGCGCAAAGAATTTGCGTAGTAGAAGGAGTCAGAAATCCATATGAACCTGTCCGGAGGTTATGAAATAACTCGACTGTAAGGAGAGGGGAGAAGCGAAAGGACTGTGAAGGAGTGCATTATGAAATAACTCGACTCCAAATTCTAAGGAGAGGCAACAGCAGGGATCTTTTTGAATAAGGACTGAATGAGAATATAAGAAGGAGCCGTTATATTTAGAAAGAACTCGACTCCAAATTCTAAGGGGCGGTTCGAAGAAAGTCGACTAAAAGGAATCAATGAACAAAGGCGACTGCAAAATTCTAAGAAAAGAAGAGAAAACGAGTCCTTCGCAAATTCTTTGCGCCTAACTACGGGAGTGCAACGAAGTGAATAAAGGGTTCAAAGAATATTTCAGAACAAAGGCCAGAAAAGAAAGAATCTCATCTTGATGAAAAATCTTTTCAAAGATAACAAGTATAAAAAAGATTGGTATTAGAACCCCCAAACGGACATCTATGTAATTTGCATACATACGTCCTAAATAAATAGAAACAAGAGCTAAAAGGGCTCCAAGACACGCATCTGCATTTGATTTTGCGAGTCCAGGGAGGCTCAAAGAATGATCGAGGCGCAAAGAATGAGAATTTTCCACAGAAGCTTCACTCTTTGTCTTCTTTCTCCTACGCGGAATCAAGAATAGACCCGTCAGTATCCGGACCAGAAACTCAAACTAGAAGTTTGCACATTGAATTTCTTTTATAGGCTTGATTCTTTCATTGCGTTTTCCCGGCTTTTTTGCTTCTAAATAGGACTTTTTCGACTTTTCTTATCTAACGAAAATAGATCAATTTTGACTGATTTTTTGTCTTTTCTTGCTACTTTATAGGCCCAAAACCTAGCAAAATCTTGTATTTCCCTCCGCGAAGGACTAGTCTGAAATCTCCCATATTCACCTCTTTCTTTTTCATTCCCATTTTTTTCTTCTTTCATTATCGTTAATGAGTTCATTCTTCTTTTCTTGACTTTTCCGCAATATTCTTTGCGCCTCCGGACTATCCATATTAACCCAGATTTCAGAGTCCCACTTTTCTGTTCTCTCTACAAAGCTTTTTTTGTTCTCGTTCAAGGGAAAGAGAAAGTCAGAGTAAAGGGTGGTCCGGGTAGAACGACCGGGATCGCTATCCCGGATCAGTACTATTTAGTGTTGGGCGAATTAAGCTACCACGGACCGGGAAGCGACTGAGAAAGGATTAAAGGAAGTTAAAGGAAGAGGAAAGCCTATCCTCCTTCTACGTCCTTCTCCTAAACCTACTAAAAAGAACCTCTATCCTCGAGCCTTCTACGCGAGCCTACTATTTGGAAGAAAAGATTTGCCTATCAACTATCAAAAAGACCATCAAGGAAGAAAGCCTATCCTCCTACGTCGACTAATTAAGCTACTTCGGACCGGAAAAGAATCTCCTACTACGACGTCCTCCTACGTCCTACGCCTCCTACGACTACGCCTACGGAGTCTTCCTTAACGTAGTACAAATCCCGGGAAGCGGAAGCATGAGGTCAAAGACGCACAAGCCAAAGGGTTAGACACCAGGACCCAACCGTGGAGGAATGAAATAATTCGACTCGCGGATTAGAAGCCCGAACGAAGGGGCACTCAACCCCACGTAGCGGTTGTTTCGGAATCAGAATCTGTGGATTCAGTATCTCTTTAGGCAGTTGATCTCGTCTTAGTTGTCCTTGCTTTTGTCGTTAGTAGTTCGATCCCCACGGAGCGGGAATGCGCTTAGAGATCGTAAGGCCAATATCAAGGCCTTTCACTCAATTAAAGGGTATAAAGAAGGTTCTTGATTTTCATCCAAGGAAATGAATAAATATGCCCTTCTTTTAGCCTTAGAGCATGAATGAGACGATCGAACCACGCACGGATTCAAAGAATGAATAAGACAAATTCCTAGCGCGAGTGATCCGATATTTCACTCTTTCCGCTTGTGTACTTCTTTTATTAAGGTCGAGCTTTCTAGCTGAACTTATGTAATGCCTTCTGGGCTCAAATTAAGCTACCACGGACCGGTTGAGTTGAAAGGGCAGCAGTGGCCGTTCTTTCATTCTAAAAAAAAGGTAAATCAAAAATAGGAAGTTCTTTCGCGGGCGAAGTGCCGCGTAGTGGGTGAGGAGGTTCTTTGTAGGGATGTGAAAAGCGTATTCAAACCTCCATGTTCCGACCAACATCCATTTCTTCTCTTTATGCTAATTAATAAACGAGATCTCTATCTAAAATCAAGGTATTTGAGGTTCAAGGAAAACCGCGTAGTGGGTTTTGTCCATTTGACCTAAGACAAATCGTGCTAATCGAGGTTATCAGAAAGGAGACGTAGTTCTAGAAGGAGAGAAAAAGGGCGAGACTCCCACGGGGCGGAGAGGCGCTACCTACGGCAAGTTACCTACTTAAAAGAACCTCCTACGGAGTCCGGAGCCTACGGGCTTTTGGAAATGAATGAATGTGTTAAGCAATGAAAGAAGAAAGCCCTTAGTCCTTTCTTCCGACCTGACTTTCGTTTTCATGCTTGAGACGGCGTCCCCTTCTCTTTCATCCGTACTTCTAAGAAGAAGCTTGGGAACGAAGATCCTTAGTTGGGGAAGTCATATCTATCCCCGGCACATCGACTTATTCCCTTTCTCCTCTGCCGACTCCTCCGTCTCCAGCGTAGACCTCAAGCCTCATCCGTTGAAGGAGAAGTTTCATAGTCCTGAGTCATCGGAATAAGGATCGGGAGAAGAGAGTGGATACGAGACCTAGTTTTTTCTTGGGTTAGGGCTTTCCTTAAGCTATTGTATGAAAATAGCGTTCGTGATCGGCCTACTCAACTGTGTATCGGATCGGAATAAGTACAAGTCTCACTCTGTTTCCGTTGAGGCAGAGTCTGAGTACGATAAGACGTGATTCAAGGTTCAAAGATTGCTCTTTCCCTTGCACATGAAAACAAGAAAGAGTCGGCCAGATATGGAGTTGAATGAGTGAGTATGAGAGGTTTCGGAATAAGCTAGATCAAGAGTCAGGGAATTCCTGATTGAGCAAGCTATCCGTTCATCCATTCTCAGTTGCGGAAGAAAGGAGAGTCAGGTCAGTTCGTATTCTCAGAAGAAAGAGGAATAGGTTGAATGAGATCTTTCGGCAGAGGTTGAGTCATTCTTAGTTTCTAGAGTAACTGAATGGGAAAGGATAATTAAGGGTCCGGACTAGCTTAATTAGTAGGACATTCTTTGCCGTAGGTTCGTTGCCGTAGGTATGTCTTCTTATCCATCGCTTTCTACTCTGCCAGACCTTTACCGGCATCTCCGGGCACCTATATTTGACGGTCCACTACTGACTGGTCCGAAGGACTCCTACAGAGATTTGCGCTCCCCCGGGGCGCTGGGTTTTCTCAAGAGAAAGAAAAGAAGAAGATCGATAGACAAAGCAAGAACTCTCTGAATCATATAGATCATATTACTGCCCTTGTGAATTATTCTTTCTTTCATGCTTTGTGAGTTAATTCATTGAGAATGAAAGAGAGGCATAGTAATCTTTGTAAGAGTCTATCGTCATCATCAACACCGGAGGCGTAGGAGGCCGTAGGAGGCTGAATGCAAGATTCGTTCTTCTTATTTGGCGTAGGCGCGAAGCGAAGCGACTGTGAAGGAGCCGTTCAAATTCAATTACTGAGGGACATTCCTTGCCGTAGGTAAGTTACCGTAGGCGTAGGAGGCTCAAAGAATCCCACTACGCGGGATAGTCCGGACTCCATTTGCGCTCCTCTGAAGTCGCTTGGCTTCGCCCCTTGCCTCCGGTTCTACGGTAAGTTACCGTAGGCGTAATCATCACAACCTTGGTAGTAGGTTCCCTCCCTTTATTCCGAAAGAGAGAATGAAACTCCTAATCCGACCCTTTCATGTGAATGAATGTAATGGGTGAATTCAGGACATTATCAGCATAAAGAAGACTTGCTTTGACTCCCATGTGATAAATGGGGGTTTGAATTTGGGTAGAAGGGAAGGAATCTTTGAAGGTTGAAGAGGAAGAGCATAACCTCTTTCTTCTTCCGATCCCGATCGGCTAGTGAATAGACTTTCTTTCTCATAATATGCTGCTACAGCCTCTTTCCAGCCACTTCAATCCCCTCCAAGGTCTGGTCTTGCTTCTTCCCCGACGAGGCCGTAAGGATGAGTGAGCGCTGACGGACTCCGGTATAAGAGAGAGATCTAACCTGTACAATGGTTCTACTTCTGCTGCCTGCATATCCTACGGCTCCAACCCACTGAAAACAAGACCGCTCCGTGGGTGGCCGTATTTATTCGCCCTGCTATAGCTCCTAATCATCCTTGAAACTCGGGGCATATGAGCACCTCGGTCAAGGTGGAAAGCATATTTCCCGCTCCCGATCCTTTCTTAGAGTACTTCTTTTTATCCTTCTCATTCCCCTGAGACTGACTAAATCTATCCAATTCCTATTGAGGAGAGCTCGCTCCATATCTCCGGGCAGAACTCCTATCCGATCTGGTATTCCTATCCCACTCGGCCCTTCCTTTATACCGGGATAATAACCAGACCCAGCCGAAGGCTGATTATTGCTTTATCAGGCGAGATTCAATTGATCTGATCTTCCCTAGCTTCATAGTTATTCTAGAAATACCTTCCCCTGTCCAGCCTTCCAGTTCGGCAAGACCTCTCCCTCCGTTTTGTCGAGCTGCTTGAGCAACCTCTAATCTTCGCCTTCTTTTGCCTAGTTTGCTCCTCTTTGTTTGCTCCGACCCCTCTCATTCATATGGATAGTCCTACGCCTTAATATGGATAGTCCTTCGGACCTGTCTTATGGAGCATCGACCGACTTGATTCTCTTCTTTCTAATGGATAGGACTGAGGCGCATCAAAAAAAAGGTTTCAGATGACCTTGATTTTTCTGTTGGCGGCCATTGCTTTGGCTAAGTCAACCTTTCTGGGATGCAATCTCCCTTCTGATATAAGGATCAGACCATCTCTCGGTTCCCCGAACGAAGGGACAAACGGAGGGCACATCAACTTATGAAAGAGGAGCCTCTAATGCCCCCAGTAAGGAACTGCCGAAAATTCAAGCGACTTCTGGTCTTGTACAGATGAAAGGTACCCCCTCCGTGGGCATTGACTTGTCGACTTTGTCCCGAATCCATAGAGCTATTTCCTAAGAGTGATCAAAGCAATTACTTAATATTATAATGAAAAGCAGAAAGGACAAAACTTTGTTTTCAACTTTCCCTATGTCTTACTGATGAATTCGAACTTGAATTCTTCTTTTATCTCTTTCTTCTGGCTGTAGGGGAATTTTCGTAAGCAAGAGAATGAAGAAGTACGATATGGTAATGCCGATGCTTCGCTTGTCCCATACCTCCAGTTCCTACCCAATTGAGGCTTTCCTGGGACATTCCGGGCATATAAGGGTTCCCCTCACAGTTCTTTCTCCTTGGCAGGTTAAGCCTACTCCTCAATAAAGATCTTATCTCATCCTTTCTTCCTGTCTTCTTCTAAACTATGGTTCATGTCCGCTGCTTCGATATCTTTATCACTCTTGCAACTTCCTTCCCTTGACTCGTGAAACCTATTCTTTTCTTCTTGAACCATCGTAGGGTGTCGATAGCATTTGTCCTAACCCGGAAACCTCTTAGAAAGTCAAATGGGAATGCAAATTCATGGGCAAGTAGGTTCGCGGGCGAGTCAGCAAGAGGAATCAGTAGTGGAAAAGGCGGTGGATGGATTTCCCTATTTTCAGTTAGAGTCAGTCCAAGTCCTTTTTTTACGGGCACCGAGGAAAATGTTCGTGATAAGCTAAGCTCCTATATCCATTCCATCTCAGTTCCCCTTGCTTGAGCTTGAGGTTTCCAGTGGTGAGTAAGCCTTTACCTTTCCAGCTGTCCCCTTTCAAGTTGGCAAAGAGAATCCATCAGACAAGGGAAAGCCAGAAATATAGTGAAAGCAAGGGCAGGTTAAGTATATTTTTTTTTCTCAGCTAAAGGCCTAAGCTGGTTCAGTTCCATCCAGTGATTTGAAATCCGACGACGACTCGTCCATTTCTAAGCGATCAAATACGGCCATGAGTGCTTCGAAGAAAGTCGACGAGAGGGATGAAATAGCTCGACTGAAAGGAGAGGGATGAAATAGCGAGACCATAGGGAGAGGGATGAAATAGCTCGACTGAAAGGAGAGGGATTCAGCCTGTGCGGAGGTATAACTGAAAGTGGGCCCAGCCCAGGATCTAGAAGGCAGCTTTCCCATACCAGACCGGAAGAAAAAAGCTTCAAAACGAAGCAATGAAAGCACGACGCTTAAAGGAGTGGCTGATCAGCTAGGGGAATTCCCTTGAATCAGTGCTTTGGCTCTTGAGTTATTGTGAAATAAACTTAGCCGATCGCCTTCTTCAGGGAGAATTAGAAAGATCTCTTGGTAAGAAAGAGAGTATAGCCTAGCCCTGAAACTAAACTATCTTTCCATGTACCAAATCAATGACCCACTCCGCGGTGAACACAAGGCTTCAAAACGTGGGACCCCACGTAAGTCAAAGACCCGACTCACCCCATTATCAGATGATTGGATTAGCTATCTTGCTAAGGGTGGTAAGTAGGGCGTCGCGAGCAGTGGGAGGGGCCCTTTGTTCATTGAGGCGGTTGCTCGAGGAATCATTCATAAACCTCCATCCTTCAAGCGGTCGGAAAATAGATCAATGAATGAGTCCCAAGTGGGTTCTCAGCGAGAAAGAAATGAATAAGGGGGCCGAACTCTTTTTGAAGTTAGTGGGACACGCCCTATCAATACGATTTACTCAAGTTCCATAAAGGAGAGAAGCCACCTCCCTCGATCGACAGGGGTCAAGAGAGAGAAGACAAGGTGAAATATGGATAAATCAGTCCAAAAACAAGGGCTAGGCGCAAAGAGCGAGGACGTAGGCTCAGCTCAGCTCAAAGAATCCCACTACGCGGTTCAAAGAATATTTCATGAATTCAGAGGTGCAAAGAATATTTCCATTATTTTAGTCGTCAAAAAAGTGAAGACTCTTAAATAACTTCAATAATATCCGCGGTTCAATGAACATCCATAAATAAATAGGGAGCGGAGGCTCAAAGAATTTGAGTCGAGTGAGAGATAGAAAAGTGCAAAAAGAGTTAGTTGGACTAACGAGAGATAAGAAAAAAGACCAGAGCGAGAGGAGTGAAACCGTAGGGCACGACCCCAAGCAAAGGGGCATCGGCTGCTTAAGCAGGTGCACAGACTGTCGAGTAGTTCTCAGTTCCGGAAGCGCAGCTGCTTTACTGAGTTTATGAAGTGGAGGTTCAAAGAATATTGACAAAGAACGTCCTGAGGACGAATTCCGTGTGAAACGTCTTTCCTCGCCTCATCCCTCTCTTTCTTTTCTTTGGGTGCAATGCGATCCCCCCTATCTTTTATGGCGGTGCTTCCTTATTGGAAATGAATAAGATGCCTAGAGGAGTTCAAGGGCTTGATATTTGCCTTGGTCAAGAGATCTCTTTCATTCCCGATTGATCTCAGAACGGAAAGCACTTCTGCTTTTGTACTTTTTTCTATGAAAAGAAGACTAGCTTCATCTAATTAATTCCTTCTGGGCCGCGCCCTGTGAGACGTCGAGAAGTGTGCTCCGACCGACCTGCGCTCATGTGAGTTGGAGGTTCAAAGAATATTGACCAGGGCCTAATAATTCGCGCCTTCCTCTTGTCAGTTAGTTCTAGGTCTTGAACTCCTTTTTTTACGTCATGAGTGTAAATGCGTACTTCATTCTTGCCATGCATTCACAAAAAAGAGAAAGAAAAACCCGATCGGCACGTCCCCGCTTGCTTGTTCTCACGTGTGATTTCTTAGGGAAAGATGTCAATTTCCCCCTACGCGGTTTTGGCCTCTCCTCCTCCGCATCTTTATTCCCTTTATCAGTTTGTTCGCGGAATGCTCCTTTATCGTCTTCTGGCTTCTTATATTTGGAGTTTGATCATTTCTATATTTTCTCACTAAAATAGCGCAAGCTTGATAAAGTCCAAGGACTAATAAGGGAAGCTCTTGCTTTCTGTCAACTGATCGAGGTAGATAAAGACAGGTTTGCATACGCTTAAGATAAGCCTTTCGTAGAACTAGCAGGTCAGGAAAGACTCAGTCGACTGTCAATTCAATTCCCTTTGCTTTCCTTCGTAGGTCTCGCTGCTTGCTTCCGATACTGGGGCTGATGGGACAGATTCTGGAGGCCTCGCTTCCAAAAAGCCATTCTTCATATTCCTTCAACTGAGAATTCCGAGACTAAAGAGCTTCCACGGCGGCCTCGTCCCGATTGATTCCTACGGTCAAGATCCGAGATTCTCACTCTGATGAATGAAAGGGAGAAAGCTCATAACGTAGAGATCCCTAATAATAGATTTGAACCGAGAAACTATAAGTCGATACTGAGCTCAAGACCCGAAACCCGCTCTCCCCGCCTCAATGAACAAGGGTCGACTTGTCCGCACCTTTGTTTTGCAATTTTCATGCACTTTGACTTTCAAAAAGAAGGGTAAGTTCAGCTTGATAAAGTCAAAAGGACAGGTCAAATCACTCTTCCCTCGAGAAAGCGATTCCTCTCTGGGTCTAATCTTCGGGCCCTACTTTTGTAGGTTGAGAAGAAGAAGATTCAGAGAGAAAGCAAGAACTACCAGTTCTGAACTTATGATTTTTTCAATTTCTTTGCTTGAATTAATGTAATGAATGAATGAAAAGAATGAGATAAGCTAGAAGAAGAAAGAGAATGAAACCTATTCTAAGCCAAAGCAATGGCCGCGCAAGCAACTTTTACGCCTTAGAAGAGCTTGAGAAAGCCCTTAGATATTCTAACTATCATCAGAGCTTTCTAATCTATTTCAAAGAACTGGCCGAGTTATGAATTATGTTTTCTTCGTAGCGGCACGGAATAAGACTCCTACTACGGGGGATCGAACTCTGCAACAAGAGCTGAAAGATCTCCTTCTGGAACTCACTCTGATGGGACAACCTCTCCCTAGCCGATACAGATAATTACCCACGTAGCGGTAGGAATTTTTCTTCTTTGTTTGTGTGAGAAAGGAGAAATTCAGTCATTTCTTTACTAAATGGAAGGAAAGAAGAAAGCCCTTGGATCTCAGCCGCTAACCCGGATTGACCTGATAGGTTCTTTCGTGGAAGAAAGTAGCTCGACTCGAAGGAAGAGGAGTGGAAGGGACCAAGGTGTGAGTGGAACTCGCGAGAGAGTAAGCTCTTTTCTTGAAAGTGGGCCCAGCCGGGGCCCCGCTGCAGCTTAGTTTCCTCATAGTCTGAAGAAGCTAGACGACCATGAAATCTTCTTTTCACCTCTCTCTCTCTGGATGGGCGGTCCAAGAAAGATATGCCATAAATCAGTCCTTTGGACGGTCCTCCGGACTATTCGCTATTCTAAAAAGAGAGGTTAGGATAAGGCACAAGGATGTTCATTATCTGACTTCCTTCCCAGTAAGTAAGGGGTGGGATACAAGAACTACTAAATTCCTATGCCACTGGTGCAAGCAAAAGAGAAAGGGATGGTGGGGTTCCCTTCCTCTCGCGAGCTTACTCTGGGAACCTCTCGCTTGCTGCTTAATCCCTTGATTAAGAAAGCGATCTAGTGGACTGATTCATGGTATACATGGATGAAATAGGCCAGGTCATCAGCCTTCAATGCCCTACCACGAGTCAGCGGAAAAGACTTCTTCAAGCGACCGCTTCCACAAGCAAAGCTAGGACCAAGTCTTCTTTATTTATGTTTTAGTAGCCTTCCATTTACTTTTCCTTAGCCTTAGAAAACCACTCAATCTTCTTCTTCTCTTACGCAATATTCTTTGCACCTTCTCGCTTTAGTTTGTAAACTGCGAGCTCCTTCTAATTGGAAATCGAGCAATATCGCAAATTCTTTGCGCCTTCTGACTTGTTTATCCATATTCAGTAAATAGGAGCACGTAGAAGGAGGCTGAATTCATATTCCTTCCTTCGTTTGATCCACTAAAGAAAAGATGGAACTCAAAGAATAGGAGCGGAGATAGAGAGAAAGAAGCGACTGGAGAAAGTTCAGTCAGAAGAAGAAGAACCTACTCAAATCAAAGGAGTGGGGAGTGAACGAAGTCGAGATCAGAGAAGAATAAATAGTTATGACTTGATAAACCCCTCAATTATGACTGATGATTTCTTGCTTTCGCGGCCATTCTTTGAATCTCAATTCATTCACAGCATGAATCAATGAACAAGGGCAGTAATATGATCTATATGATTCAGATAGTTCTTGCTTTGTATCTCGATCGAATTCTGATCTTTTTCGAAAGAAAAAGCAGGGCCCAATAGAGCTCAAAAGTAGTGGACCGTCAAATATAGGTGCCCGAAGATGCCGGTAAAGGTCTGGCAGAGTAGAAAGCGATGGATAAGAAGCTGAAAGTCAGACTTTCCATTTTCTATCTACACAGTACTATAACGTAGAATCAATACTGAATTCAGAAGCAAAATACTGAAAGTGCGAATTCGATCTTGAAGTAAATACATAGGGAAAGTTGAAAACAAAGTTTTGTGGTTTCAGACTGACTATCCACTTAGGATAGGCTTTCCTTCCTTATTCACTTCCTTTTAGTAGGTTTGAAGTCCGTAGGACCAATTAAAGAAAACGTAGCAGATAGGCTTGATCGGTATAGGTTTAGTAGGTTAGAGCTTCGCTAGGCTTGATCTTTCTTCCTTGATAGTTTGAGACTTTCCTCACTGGTGATTTACCCAGCCTCCAGCTTTCTGAAATTAAGCTACGGAGGACCATATTGATTCCATTCCCTTTTCTCGTTGCTGGCTGTCAAAGAAAAAACCCGGCTTTCCATCAGTGGAGAGGCATATGAAAAAGATAGCATAGGCCGATCGGTGAGTGACCCAGGATCAGAACAGAACCCCACCCTTGTTCATTGATTCATTGCGCCAAGCGCACACAAAAAGATCTATACCAAATAAATCAGACAAGGGCAACTCCATACTGAGGGAAAAGCTCTATCTCAAGGACGAGGATCTCCACCTTTCAAGAGAGGAGGGACTAGCGCCGAATCTCTCTTGAGTCAGCAGGCCTCTAGCCCCTTAAACTGGATTTGATCTCATTCTATTTCATGATTCAAGGTGATCGCATCCCCCCAATATGACCCTACCTTCTAGGTTCTAGTGAAAGAAGACCCGTCCGAAGTAGCTTAATTAGTCTGAAAGGAGTCCAAGATTCAAGCTTCATCAATGAACAAAGGTTTGAGAAGCGACTGGAAAGGTGCGAAGCAGTGAGACTAGCGCAAAGAATATATAGAGAAAGAAAGGATAAAGTTTCAGGCTGTCCGCTACGCTGGAAAACAAAGGCTCAAAGTATTATCTCAGATTTCCGCTTTCTTTCTCCGCTCTGCTACGCTGAAAGCAAGTGCTTTAAGGCTGTCCGCTCCGCTACGCTAGGAGCAAAGAATTTGCGAAAAAGAACTCAAACAAGGAGCAGTCCTAACTGAATAAAAGGATATCTTTCCGCGTAGTGGTCCGGAGGACTATCCATCAGGTCACTTCACCTTTGCCTTTTTCTTCTATAAGGAAGCAAGCAGGGAGACAAGACTCCTCCTAATCTCTGATTTATGGTCCTTCTACGCCTACTAAACCTAAAAAAAGGACTATTTAATTGATCCTTCGATCATTCTTTTCTTTGGTGTAATTGGACGTTCATGAGAAGATTCAGTCAGTGATCCACGTACGAAGCAGAAGCAACCTTCACCTCCGAGAGTTGTGAAAAGAAGATTGAATCACCTGGACCTTTCTTTGCGCCTTCTGAATTTCTTTCTCCTACGCGGAAGCAGAGCGTAGCTACGCGGAGCGGTGCCTTCGCCTCGCAATATTCTTTGATCATTCTTTACAATATCCCTGTCTTATGGAGCCTAACGGTCAATGAAATTTGAGAGAGAAAGAATATTTCACTTTCTTTTCTTATGAGAACTCTGATGTCTCATTCATTCCAAAAAATAGGCGAAGCGAAAGAGGACGAAAGGATAGAAGGCAACGGAGTTGACTACGTTCTATCAGATAAGAAGCTTTACCGCGTAGAAGGATTCTTCCAAAAGGCTTAGAGTCAAGTCAGAAAGAGAAGAAGATAGAGATCTGAATTCTCTCTTCATGATCAGATCTCTGATTAGATCTTATTATAGAAGAAGCTACTAAAAGGAAACTCTGAAGATAGGTAAATAGCACCTTGCCGCCTAGTTCGGACTTCTCCTACAGAGTCTTATTCCTTGCCTCCCGTAGAAGGCCCTTGTTCATTGATTTCTAGCTTCGCTAGGCTTGCTTTCTCTTTATTTGGACAGTTTCTCTCTCCTTTCCGTTGATATGAACTATCTTTCAGGGCTTTCTCAAGTCATAACTTATTGATGCTTCCTTTTGCACATTCTTGTTGGGGTAATGGTCATGAATGAATGAACCCATTTCTACTACTCACGAAGAGAAGATGAAGACAGACGCACTCGGTGCTTCCAGAGTCATCCATTCTTTGGGATCTTTCCCTTGCTTGTGGCAATTACCTCTTCCCGATTGGGCTCTATGAAAGAGGCATGCCCAGTAACCCGTATTTAGTCTTCCTAGTTATATCGTTTGAAGAGAAAGAAGAATGATGGAAGGCTTAGTGCTGATCAATGAATAATGAGCAAAATCCCTTTCACTGGAGATTCGATTGGCTTGCTGCTTGGTAGGAGTCAGATTCATTTTTGGTCTAGTCAATACCCCCGGAAGGACAATAGGAAGCTCGAGCAGTGGAAGAGCGAGAGAGAGAATGATATCAGTACTTGGGCCGGAAGCCGTAAAAAAAATAGGTAAGAAGTTAGGATCCCACTCCTAGGTGCCCATAAACTCACTTGCTAGGGTCTTTCAGTAGTATAAGATTTCATTCATCAGAGTTCGATCACTCGGTTCCATAACCTTGACAGGTTAGTGGCTTCCTTATTTCCTGCACCCTATCGGTCGGTATCCTATCTTCTATCCCCGAATCAGGAAACCTATTCCTCACTGAAACTGCCCTTCCTTCCGTCATGAGCTAATTCATAATTCTCGAGTTCTTCGTCAACATCGATCGGCCGACCATCTTCAAATGGACATTCCGGACTCCTTTGAATGAGAATTCGCTATAGGTTCTACCCTAATCAAATGAGTGAAAAGAATATTGACGAAGCGGGAAGCCTTTCAAAGAAATCTCGTAATATATCTGAAAAGAGCACTCTATTTCGAAGCAAAAAAGACGGCCTAATTCATTCAAGGTGGAGAAGTGGAGCTTTGCATTAGCTTAAGATAGGCTGATCGTAGAAAAATACCTTGAACCCACGAGTTTACAAGGTGCGATAAGTTTACGAGAGGGAGAGGTAGGACTCGAGTGTGAGGGGCATGGGCGAAGCGGTGCGCGCGCGAAATGAATTTGAGATTCAAGTGAGCGGGTTAGGTCATGCTGTCCTTGGTACCGCCGCCGCATTCATTCTGGGACCAGTCGTGAACGACCGATCGGACAAAGAATGAGCTTACCAGTAAAGGCGCGAGGAAAAAGGGCAGATTCACCGTCCCAGTTCTTCTTCTTTCAGTGGAAGTGGGTTTTTCTCTTCTTCTTGATTTTCAATCTCCGAGAGGGTTCCCGAACTCATTGAAAAGAGGGATCGACCTAATATCAAAAAAGGAAATCTTTCCGAGTTCACTCTACTTCTCATGGGACGCGGACCTCCTACCTTTCGCATTGTGGGAATCTCAAATTCATGAAGTTCATAAAGGATATTAATCATCTACGCTTTGCAAGAAAGACCAGCAACTCCTCCTCCCACTGGGACTGGGACAAG